>NW_026652636.1:0-29878 GCF_009828535.3 Hylobates moloch
GTTTTTGCATTCTGGTTACCATGAGGTTTACAAAAATATAACAAATTATTTTAAAGAGTTGACATCTTAGATCACAAAAGAATAGAAACGAAGGAAAATTTGAAAGAACTTCCACAATTTAACTTCATCCCTCCCTCTAAGAATTCATTAGAGGCTTTTAATTGTCTCAATTTATCTATTTCTGTATTATCTGCCACTTAACAGGTTGTTGTAACTGTTACTGTTTTTGATAGATTTATGTTTTGGGCTTTATATAATACTAGAGTCATGAGTGGATTGCATACCACAATTACAATAATAAAGTATTTTGGGTTTTTTCTGTATACATAATTTTACCAGTGGGTTTTATACCTTCAAATTTTTTTTAGTTTGTTTTATTTTTCATGGTAGTGTTTTTTTCTTCCAGATTAATTCCTTTTAGCATTTTTTTGTAATATGAGTCTTGTGGTGGTGAATTCTCTCAGCTTTTGTTTGTGTGGGAGTCTTTATCTCTCCTTCATATGTGAAGGGTAATTTTGCTGGATAATGATATTCCTGGATGGTAGTTTTGGTTTTTTTCTTTGAGCACTTTAAAAATGTTCCCATCCCTTCCTGGCCTATATGGTTTCCATTAAGAAGTCTGTTGTCATACAGAGTAGAGCTTCGTTATATGTTGTTTCTTTTCTATTGGCAGCTTTTAGGATCCTCTCTTTGTCCTTGACACTTCAAATTTGATTATTATATGCCTTTGGGTAATCTTACTTGGGTCAAATGTGTTTTCTGACCTTCCTGTACTAGGATATTTACATTTTTCTCAAGTTGTGGAAAGTTTTCTATTATTTCTTTGAATAAGCTTTCTACCTCATGCTTTTGCTCAACTTTCTTTGAACACTAATAATTCTTACATTTGTTTTTTTTTTGAGGTAATTTTCTATATCTTATAGGCAATCTTTGTTGCTTTTCATTCTTTTTTCTCCTATGTGTGTTTTCATAGCCTGTCTCTGAGCTTACTGATTGTTTACTCTGCTTGATCCTCTCTGATGTCAAGAGCCTCTAATGAATCTTTCAGTTCAGCAACTGTATTTCTCAGTTCCAAGATTTCTGTTTGATTTTTTTCCTTTTCTTTTTTGTTTTTTTTTTTTTTGGTGTCATGACTTGGATAATTTTAAAAAACTACTTCAATGTCTTTTTTAAATTTCTCTGATAAATTTCTGAATTGCATTTCCGTGTTCTCTTGGAGATCACTGAGTTTTCTTAAAAATACTATTTTGATTATTGCTCAGAGAGCTCATAGATCACTATCTCATTAGTGTCAGTTACTGGTTCCTTGCTTTGTCCATTTGGGGAGATCATGGGTACCTGTCTTCTGTTGTTTCTTGTGGATGTTTTATTCAGCCTTCTCTGTCTGGCTTGTTTTGGATTTTATTGGATATATTTGCTTAGAGGTTCTTTACTGTTAGGTTGCTGCCTCCTTTTTAGCTCTCTCTAGTTACTTTACGCCCAGGTTCATCTAGGTTCTAGTAAAGAACCAGAGCACCATTCTTCCCAAATGAGGGAGATTCCAAAGGGGATGTCCCAGTAGTGTGGGAATGCTGGCTAGGAGTTCCTGCCCAGGGGACCTGTACAACAAACCTTCTACAGATGGTGCTGATGAACATCTAATGAATATCTAGTCTGATTCGGTGTCTTGTTTGGCTGAGTTACAGAGTAGAATTTCCAGAGCTGGAGATGGTAGTCTTGCCTCCCTTTTTTGTTTCTACCTATCCACAGGGATATTTTTCCCTTCTGGCATTTGAGATGCATCCTGTGGGCTAAGATAAGGGACAGTCTCCTGCCAGAGAAATTAGATGATGGGGAAGCATGAGTTATACCTCACTCTCACTTTTTCCAGTGTAGAGACAGTGAGTTGTGGGAAAATTTTTTGCTCATTAGGTGCTGGCCAGAATGAGGGGAGGGACATCATGGATGTGAAAGTCCAATTCTTTTACCATCTGCTAGAATTCTTTTTTACTTTTCTGTGGCCCCTGAACTGTCTTATCTTCATATTTGAGTTCTGGGATATTCCTGGTAATAACATCAGCTCTGTATATTTGTTTTTGGTTTTCTGTGAGAGGAGTGAAGCCACCTTGCTTCTGTGCTGACATTTTGGAACTGGAAATCCTCTTGATTAATTTTTGTATGTTGAATTATTCTGTATTCCAGGAATAAATCCCAATCCCACTGGGTCATGGTGTATAATCCTTTTAATATGCTGTCAAATCTGATTTGCTAGTATTTTATTGAGGATTTTTGTATCACTGTTCATGAAGGATGTTGGTCTGTAATTTTCTTTTCTAGTATTATCTTTGGCCTTGGTATTTGGGTAGTGCCAGCCTAATAAAATGAGTTTGGGAGTATTCCCTCCTCCTTAATTTTTTGGAAAAGTTTGAGAAGGATTGGCATTAATTTTTCTTTAAATGGTTGGCAGAATTCACCAGTGAAGCCTTCAGGTCCAGGACTTTTCTTTGTTAAGATTTTTGATTACTTATTCAGTCTCTCTGCTAATTATAGATCTATTTAGATTTTCTCTTTCTTCATGGTTTAGTCTTGATGGGTTTTGTGTTTCTAGGAGTTTTCCGTTTCATTTAGGTTATCTAGTTTGTTGGCATTTACTTGCTCCATATAGGACTCTATTATCCTATTCATTTCTCTAGAATTGATTGAAATGTTCTCACTTTCATTTCTGATTTTAGTAATTTGAGTCTTCTTTCTCTCTTAATTCCATATAGTTAAAGGTTTGTGTTTTCGTTTATCTATTTAAAGAAACAACTTTTGGTTTCATTAATTTTTTTCTACTATTTCTCTGTTCTCTATTTTGTGTATCTCTGTCCTCGTCTTTATTATTTTTTTCCTCTTGCTAACCTTGTGTTTTGTTTGTTCTTGTTTTACTAGTTCCTTAAGTTTTCGACTAGGTTCTTGTTTTGAAATCTTTCTTGTTTTGTGATGTAAGCATTTAGAGCTATACATTTACTCCTTAGCGCTGCTTTCACTTTATACCATAAATTTTGTTAGGTTGTGTTTTTGTTTTCATTCATATGTAAGTATTTCCTAATTTCCTTTTTGATTTCTTCGATTCATTGCTTGTGTAAGAGTGTGTTGTTTAATTTCCACAAATCGGTGAATTTTCCAGTTTTCCTTCTAGTACTGATTTCTGACTTCATCCAATTGTAGCTGGAGATGATAGTTCATGTGCTATATCTATCTTTTCAAATGGATTGACATTTCTGTATGTTGTCTCACAGATCCCTTAGGCTGTATTCACTTTTCACTTAAGTCTTTTTCCACTGTTGTTCAGATTGAGTATTTAGTGTTAGTTATTGTATTTTCAGTTCTGTCATTTCCATATAGTTCTTTGTGTCTTGTATTTCTTTGCTTAGACTTTCTATTTCTTTGCTGTGAGTTTTTATTATTTCATTTGTGTCATGTATATTTGTAATTGTTCATTAATTTTTTATATGACGCCTACTTTAAACTCTGTTAGGTAAGTCTAACATCTGTGGTCCCTTGATGTTGGCATCTCTTGATTGTCTTTTTATATTCAGTTTGAGATATTCCTGGTTCTCAGTGATTTTCAATGGAAACTTGGACATTTTTTATATTATGAGACTCTAGATCTTATTTAAACCCTGTGTTTTGGCTCATTTTCTCTGATGCTGCTCTGACAGTGAAAGGTGGGGCACTGCTTCCTTACTGCTTAGTGGAGGTAAAAGTCAGGTTTCTCACACTGCTTCCTTCCACACCTCAGAGAGAATACTCCTCACTCCCGTTGGGACGGGGTGTTAGTTCTAGTTCCCCATGTGGTCTCCACTAACACTGCATGGGGGAGAAGCTTTTGTTACCAGTGGGTTTGGATGCAAGTCCAGGCTTCCCACGTGTCTGCTTTTGGAATCAAGACAGTACTAACTTCATAAAATCAGTTGAGAACTGCTGGGTGCCAGTGGGAGTTCTAGCTCCCCCTTAGTTCTCCATTAATACTGGCTAGGAGAAGTTGGAATGCCTCATTACTGCTCCTCATGTGAGAGTATGTAGAAGTAAGGTTGTGCGCCTTGTTACTGCTGGATAGTGGGGAAAATCCCGTCTCCTCACTGTACCTCTTCTAACATTCCCTCTACCCCTGGCCAGTGGAGAGGGTTGTCTCTTTACTGCTGGATGGGGATGAAAGTCCCAGCTCCTTACTTGGCCTTCTCTGACCCAGCCCCAGTTGGGGAAGATGGTTGGGACACCTTGTTACAGGCTCATGAGAGTGGAATTCTAGGCTACCTACTGGTCTTTGCTGGTGTGTATATGGTTGGTGACAGAGTTTTTTTCTGTGGTATTTAGCTGGAGTAGAGCAGTTGTCATCTAAAAGTTGTATCTTGCTAGACTGCCCCTTTCTGGTCCTGTGGCAACAAAAGCCTGAAAGAGCTTCTATTGGTGTCTCTCTTTTTTTTGGCACAAGGTAGGTCTGTACCATTGGCATTTCTGGGTTGCTCATTTCTTCAGCTGAAAGCCTGGGATAGTCTGAGGTAAAAAAGAAAACTCAGGGACTGACCACTGTGTCTTCCTTAGGGTTCTACATTCCTAGCTAGTCTGCTACCCTCTTTTCACCTTTCAGTCTTCTTATTTTTGTTTTATATATAATGACCAAAGATTTTAGTTGTATGTAGCATGTGGCATAGGAAAGTGTCTACTCTCTCTTTCAATTGGAAGCCTTCTTGTCTTTAAAAGATATGTTTATCTTTTTTTTTTTCTAGTTGTTATGGTACAAGCCACTGTCTATGTGACCTCCCACATTCTGATCTGAGCAGGAGCTCCCAGACGCTAGTTATTGTGGGTTGTTTTTGTTTTTTGCACTCTTAAATTTTAGTCAATTAAATGGCTGCCGGTTCTCCAGTATATAAATTAAATAACCTTTCCTAATTCATAGTTCTGTAGTAACAGAATTCATTATGGACAGCAAAGGATGTTTGAATAAAATATTTATTTTGAAAGATGAATATTCTTGAATAAAACAACAAATGTTAACAGCTGAAGTATACTTAGCATTTGCTGATCTGCTTCCTGGTATGATTTTTCCCCCCTCTGATTATAGATTGTCTGCCACCTCTGTTACTTAGTAAAACTGAAAATCGACTTTTCTTGACGTTAGTTCTGCAGCTGTAGCTTTCCCCTGTCCCCCTTTAGGGACAACCCACCTTTGAAACTAGGTCTAGTGCTAGTGGAGAGAGTTAATGGGATTGGGCGTTGAGTCCCATAAACACTGAGCTGAGTAGTTTGGACTTTATCCCATAGGCAATGTAGGGCCAGCCAAATGATCATTTTGAACAGTAGTTCAAATAAACTTTTTAACATCAACACAGCGTTTACCATTTTTGATGGTCTTTATTTTATCTTGTAGATCACCTGATACATTTTTTTTCAGCGTGAAGAACTTCTTTAACATTTCTTGAAATGCATTACTTCTGGTGATGAATTCTCTCAGCTGTTGTTTACCTGAAAGAAGTATTTTTATTTTGTCTTTTTTTAATTTTCGAGACAGGATCTCACTCTGTTGCCCAACATGGAGTGCAGTGGTGCCATCTCAGCTCACTGGAACCTTTGCCTCCCAGGCTTAAGTGATCCTCCTGCTTCAGCCTCCCAAGTAGCTGGAACTACAGGCATGCCTCACCACGCCCAGCTGATTTTTTTACTTTTTGTAGAGACAGGATTTCGCCATGTTGCTCATGCCACTCTTGAACTCCTGGTCTCAAGCGATCTGCCTACCTCGGGCTCCCAGAGTACTGGGATTACAGGCATGAGCCACCATGACTAGCCTGCCTTTATTTTTGAATGATGTTTTTGGTGAAAAAAATTCTGGGTTGACAGGTTTTTTTACCCAGCACGTTTAAAACCTCATTCCATTTGGTATGTTTTTATTGGTTCCATTTCTGTTATGATACTCATGTTTTCCTTTAAGTCCTTGAGCATACTTAAGTTTTAGGAGTGTTTTTGAGTTTTTGTCTGCTAATTCTGTCATTTTGCATTTCTGAGTCTATTATGAACTGGCTTTCCTCCTCTGATGGCTCACAGTTTTCTGCTTCTTTGCATGTCTGGTAATTTTTCGTTGGATCCCAGACATTGTGAATGTAATTGAGTGTTCCTAAGTACTGTTTTCTCTGGAAAATACTGTTGTTTGTTTTGCAACGCAATTAAGTCATTTGCAGCTAAGGTTGATCAGTTCAAGACTTTTTAAAGCTTTTTAAAAATTGGATCTCAAGTAGCCTTTTCTTTAAGGCCAGCTTAGCCTTAATACTAAGGCTTGACTGTCTAGGAGTGTCCACTGATTGCTCCAAGTGTTTATTGAGGCCCCTCTACTCTGTGTAAGTGTGAACATCCCTCAGCTTACTGTGAGCTCTGAAGCTTGTTTATAAGTCCCTTACAGTTTTATTTGCCTGGCCTTGTTGAATTTTATGCCGTTGATTAGTCTTCGGACTGAAGCCTCAAGGGGACTCACTATTTGATTTCTGGAGCTCTTTCTCTGCTTAGCCTTCTTCTTTCCAGTATTCTGCCTTGCACATTCCAGTGCTTCCGTCTCCTTGAACACCAGTCTTGATTTTTGTCAACCCAGTAAGATGGCTGTATTGGCGTGGGTTTCTCCATCATGTGCCAAGTTCCAAAAAATGGCCTCCAGGCAGGAAGCCAGGAAGATCGTAGAGCTCACTTTGTTTTCCTTCTCTCAGGTATCGTAGTCCTGTACTGCTTGTTGTCCAGTGCTGAAAACTGTTGTGGCATGTATTGTTTTCTAGTTTTCTAGTTGTTTTAAGGCAGAAGGTCAAGTTCTGTACCAGTTAAGTTCTTCATGGCCTGACGTAGAAGTTTTTCATATTTTGTTTATTTAGATCCTGTTTAATTTCACAATAGATTTAAGATGGTTACTCTGGAATAGAAACTACTACTTCAGTAGTTTCCTTAAAAAACATCACTTTTGACTTGACTTTTTGGGATGAAGGAGATATAATGTATGTTCATTGTAGAGTTTAGAAATACACAAAAATGAACCTAAGTCTCATGTAAACTCAGACTCCATATCTTACCTCTATTAACATTTTGCTGTGTTCTAGTCATTTTTCTGTGATCATATATATAACCCCTTTTATACATAATTATGGGGCATCAACAGGCATACAGCCCTCTTTCTTTGTTCCCCCAATTTGTAATTTGGTTTTATTTGTTTGTTTTGCTAAAAGGCAAAGTTTTAGTCCAAGGTTAGTTTTTCATGTTATTGCATGTTCTTTAAAACTATGCTTGTCTGTCCATATTATAATGGCAGTTTAAGGTTTCACAACAGGAATATATCATCATTTATTCAGAGAATGTGGGATTGATTAGACATTTTTATTCTTTCCAAAAGTAAGATCTCCAGTCAGTTAAAACTCTACTGCTAAATTCATCCATTATACTTTTGGGGAATGTTTTGTCCTTGTTTTATCCATTTCCTCCTCCCTGAGAAAAGCATTCTGTATGGAAATTTTACACTCAGTTTGGTTTGAGAAGTGTGCTTTGCTTTTCTTAATTGGATCATCTGGGGTTGTAAGCCTGTCTGTGTATTAGAACTGGATAGGGAGCTCGTTAAAAATAAAGATTGTTAGGCTTAAATTAGACTAAATACCTGGGAATCTTCTTTGGATATCTCACCATTTGGGAACCACTGTTCAAAACCTTCTCTCTGATATTCTAGGTTTCCTTAAAGACCTGTGTGTTGATTGGCTTAGTAGGACATAAGATGAGACTCATTGGCGCTCAGCCACAGCCTCTTTGTGTTCATCTATTTAGTTTTTTGGGGGACTTCCACCTAAGATACTGTTTCAAAGAAGTTTTACGCTAAAAGCAAATGTGTTTACCACGGATATTGTTTATCAGAGCTCTGCTTCCAGTGTATAATGGATGGATATCTTTAGTTTCCTTGAACATAGAGAAGCCTGAAGCAAACTGTGTGAGATAGGAGTCATGGCTTGTTGAAGCTTACATAAAACCTTTAAGGCTGGGCACGGTGGCTCACGCCTGTAATACCAGCACTTTGGGAAGCTGAGGTGGGCAGATCACTTGAGGTCAGGAGTTCAAGACCAGCCTGGCCAATATGGTGAAACTCCGTCTCTACTAAAAATACAAAAATTAGCCAGGCATGGTGGCTCACACCTGTAATCCCAGGACTTTGGGAGGCCAAGGTGGGTGGATCACCCAAGGTCAGGGGTTTGAGATCAGCCTGGCCAACATGGTGAAACCCCATTTCTACCAAAAATACAAAAAAGCCGGGCGTCGTGGTGCGCACCTGTATTCCCAGCTACTTGGGAGACTGAGGCAGGAGAATTGCTTGAACCTGCGAGTTGGAGGTGCAGTGAGCTGAGATCCCACCACTGCACACCAGCCTGGGCGATGGAGCTAGACTCTGTCTCAAAAAAAGAATTTAAGTTTTTAAAAAGCCTTTCAATAGAAGTAGTTGAAAAATGATAGTTGCTACTTTTACTTGGCAGTTCTTCTAATCCATGAATATGGACCATCTATTTATTTAAATCATCTTTAATTTCTATTAATAATGCATTATAACTTTCAGTGTATGAGTATTGCACTTTTATTACATTTATTACTAAATTTTTATGCTTTTAAATGTTTTTGTGCATGGAATTATTTTCTTAATTTTGTTTTCAGATTATTCATTACATGTAATCATAATTTTTTAATTTTACCCTTGTATCCTGCAGTTTTAAGTTTTCTGTCAATTCCTTAGGATTTTCTACATATTTTGTAATTATGTCTTCCTTTCCAGTCAGTTATGCTTTTTATTTTTCTTGCCTGATTACACTGGTTAGAATGTCCAGTACAGTTTTGAATAGGAATAATGAGAGTATAAATCCTTTCCTTGTTTCTGGTCTTAAGGAGAAAGCATTGTCTTTCACCATTAATTATGGTGTTAAATGTAGGTTTTTTATAGGTGCCCCTTATCATGAATAGTTGCTGGATTTTGTCGTGTGATTTTTCTATGGAGATACTTAGTAGTTCTCAAATTTGGCACAAGGAAGCTTTTCATAGTTTGTTGTTTTTTTTTTTTTCTGCCAGATAGATGGTAATTTTAGGATCAGCTGTGCATTGCGTATCATGTAGCCTTAAATGAGAACCATGGCAGATAATTTAATATCATTTGTTGAACAAATATTCCTGAAGTGCCTGCAGGATGCATTTCTAACAAGTTCATTTGCTTCTGATGAATGCTCAAGATTTGGATCTAGTAGGTTAGAGGTCAGAGTTTCAGACCCATAATAACAAAGTTTTGTTTCCTCCATGAATTTATTTTTTAAATGGTTTTAAATATTTAAGCATAGAGCTATAAACCTAATACTGAGCCCAGTTCCAGCTTTTTCTAAAATAATAGTTTTCTTTTTGTTACCATGAGCAGTATCATTAGCGTGGCTCTTCTTGCACCTTTTTTTTTTTTTTTTTTTTAAAGAGACAAGGTCTCTGTCATCCATGCTGGAGTACAGTGGCATGATCATAGCTCACTGCAGCCAGAACTCCTGTGCTCAGCTGTCTTCCTACCTCAGCCTCCCAAAGTGCTGGGATTACAGGTGTGAGTGTGAGTCACCATGCCTGGTCTTCTTTCACATTTTTGTCACCCGTTACTGTGACAGAACAGTGCCACTCAGAGTAGAGTGGCAATCCAAATAGCTTTGTTTTTTGTGCTCAAATTTAGGTAATTGAGATTATACCAGGTTTCCTTTGAGAACAGATTTATAAATAATAATGCACATGTGTTGCTGCTCCTCTGATTATTATGCTCTCCGTTGTGACCATTTACATTACGGTTTCATGGTATGATTTGTATCATACAGGTTTGCCCCATTATTGAAGTTGTATGTAGTCACAGTTTAATTTGTTCATTTCTTCTAATTGACTGTCTTCAACTGTGAAAACAGCTGAAATTCTGTGGTTAATTGAAATCAGTCAAGGTAGTGCAGTTTGATCAAGAGTGAATGTTATTGCATTTGATTTGACATTAATTTTAATTTTCATTCAACATTTTATTTGGCAGAGCAGCATTTTAGTGGTTTTTGTTTTTTTCTTTTTTTTTTTTTTTTTTTTTTACAGGGTCTGGTTCTCTTCCCCGGGCTGGAATACAGTGGTGCAATCTTGACTCACTGCAGCCGTCACCTCCCAGACTCAAACCAACTCGCACCTCAGCCTCCCGAATAGCTGAGACTATAGGCGCCTGCCACCATGCCTGGCTAATTTTTGTATTTTTTATAGAGACAGGGTTTCACTCTGTTGCCCAAGCTGGTCTCGAACTCCTGAGCTTAAGCGACCCGCCTGCTCGGCCTCCCAAAGGGTTGGGATTACGGGTGTAAGACCACACCTGGCTGTATGTTAGTATTCTTACTCACAGCAAAATGTAATCAGTTTTATGGTATTTTTGCTAAATCAACTTTGTAAGCCTACTTATAACAGAAATGTCCACATTATTGTAGGCTATTCTTTGCCAGACAAATTGATGGCAGATTCATAGGTATCTAATGTTACCGCTTAATTCC
This sequence comes from Hylobates moloch, assembly GCF_009828535.3. Classification (NCBI taxonomy): domain Eukaryota; kingdom Metazoa; phylum Chordata; class Mammalia; order Primates; family Hylobatidae; genus Hylobates; species Hylobates moloch. Next base: position 10,557 of record NW_026652636.1, read on the forward strand.
TGCCATTTCAAAAAGACAGCAAATAAGCAAAACCACAGCATTAATTCTTCATGTAATTTAAGAAAAATAGTGTTTCTTTAACTCCATTAATTTAAATCCCATATGGTTCTCTTACAGCAGTGTGATCTAGCTGCATTTCTTCACTGTTAAGAACTATTAGGCGCTTCTGTTGGAGATAGTTTCTGATGTTGAAATTATCAGCGAATGTTCATTAATTCTTCATGTTGAAGCTGTCACCATGGAAACTTTAGGTGTTACAGCAACTAGTTATATGCTATAACTTACTTAGCATTAAGATCATTAAATAACTTACTATATGTAAAGCAGTTGGAAGAGTCATGGAAAGCAATGCCATTTCTTAGCAGATATTACTATCATCTTATTCTTGTTTTTTGGCAAGTGTGAAAATTAAATTCAAATATTCTTTAAGATATATACTTCTGGTCTGCCGGGCGCGGTGGCTCACGCTTGTAATCTCAGCACTTTGGGAGGCCGAGGCGGGCGGATCTCGAGGTCAGGAGATCGAGACCACGGTGAAACCCCGTCTCTACTAAAAATACAAAAAATTAGCCGGGCATGGTGGCGGGCGCCTGTAGTCCCAGCTACTTGGAGAGGCTGAGGCAGGAGAATGGCGTGAACCCGGGAGGCGGAGCTTGCAGTGAGCCGAGACTGCGCCACTGCACTCCAGCCTGGGCGACAGAGCAAGACTCCGTCTCAAAAAAAAAAAAAAAAAAAAAAAAAGAGATATATACTTCTGGTCTTGAGATGCAACATCACTTTGTGATCTTACCTAAGTGCTCTGTAGGAATTACCATTGTTTATATATAAAGATGCTATTACTGTCTTTGGTATGAAACTCAAATATTTATCAATAGATTTACCATGATGTTTTGAAAGTCAGTGGGATTGGGAACAGTGACATGTCAAAATCATCTAGGAATTAAAAAAAAAAGCAGAACACTGCTCATTTAAGGACTGCTGGTCTACCAACTGAGCTTCTTATGGACTTAAAAATTTGTTAGCTTACCCTTGTTTTATGATAATAATTTAATAACTCAGCATTTGTTTGATAATGAGTTAATATATAATCAAAACATTTCATGACTAAATAGTTTTTACTATATTATTTGATCTCTAGTTAATGTGACAGGTGAAGGAGTATGGTTGGCTGTTGCTCTTGTATTTTAACCCTTTTATAAGTTTTCAGTTGACAGTGAAATTTTAAACATGGAACTGTAATATGTAATATAGGTAATATTTATTACCAGATATTTACTTAATAAATTCATATTTACAACATTTGTTTATTATAAATCTAAACAGGCAGTTTTGAGTAATGCAAACATTTTGATATTATTAATCTCAGCATCTTTTTATCCCTCTGATTTTGTTATACAGTATTGAGAAAAACCCAATTTAAACAGATTAGCAATTGATAACTGTTTTAAAGCTTGCCTGATAGCCTTAAATGGTCATTCTAGCAGGTAGAAAGAATAGTAAGGACTTTGGACTCGACTCACCAAATTTCTAACCTTGGCTTGCATTTATTAATTGTTGAAAATGAGCTTTGTAGTCAGACATGATTCCCATTTCTGCTGACTGTGACACCATGGATACATTATGTGACTCTTCCAAGCCTTGAGTTTCTCTCATTTATCAAATGGACGTTATAATACTTTTTACCTCGTAAGAGGTAGATCATATTTGGATTAAGTAAGGTAATTACATGTGTTAAAGTATATCCAAATAATCATATTTGGATTAAGTAAGGCGATTACGCTTGTTAAGGTATGATTTTCAAAAAAGCAAATTTCTTAGGCAAATGTAGAATGAACATGTGTCCCAGATTGTATTCCACTCACTTGTTAATGAGAGAAATAGTAAGATGTTAAACTTGCCCAGAGTGCATTTGTGTATCTAAGTATTTATAGGCAATGTTAATAGAAGATTGCTGAGTTAGATAAGAAACTGATTAATATCCAGCGAGGCCAGGAATTTAATCTTTGTGGTTATCTGAGCAAAAATTATTTGCTTCTCTATTGAATAAAAAGCTACAGGTTAACATATATAACTTCACTGTCTAGGACTTTTTTTTTTTTTTTTTTAAGAGACACGCTCTCACTCTGTCACCCAGGCTGGAGTGCAGTGGCTCAGTCATAGCTCAAGGGCTCAAGTGATCTTTCTACCTCAGCCTCCCAAGTATTTATTTATATTTTTTTAGAGATGGACTCTTGCTGTGTTGATTAGGCTGGTCTTGAGAACTTCTGGCCTCAAGTAATCCTCCCACTTTGACCTCCTTAAGTGCTGGGGATGGGACTTTTAGTAAATAGTGTGTTGAAGTGTGCATTCCCCTAAATTAGAATTTCTTAACTTAGGCATCCTTGATTTTGGGGCTAGATCATTCTTTGTTGTGGAAAGCTGTCCAGTGTGTTATAAAATGTTTAGCAGCATCCCTGGCTTCTACCCACTAGATGCTTGTAGACTCTTCCTCGATTGGACAGCAGACATTGCCAGGTATCCCTGGAGTCGCAGAATTGCTCCATGTTGAAAACCATTGCCCTGGATAATCTCGAACAGCCTTTGTCTCTATACAGCATTGAATGTACTACCAATTTTTTTGCCTCTTTTTCCAAGCTTTTGATAATTTTTCTGACACATGAAAGCACTTTGCACAATGCCTGACTGGTAGTAATTATTAAATGACAATTGCTACTGTTATAATTATTTATTATTATTACTTATATATTGTTAGGTAGTTTGATAGGTATTATTTGGCTGAATATATCTGGGACATTGATTTGTTAGATAACGTCATTAAAAAGCAAAATAGCCTGAGACACTTTAGTACAAATCTGTCAGATCCACTCAGAGTTTCAAAATAGTCAAAATTAGTCATTTTTCCTGGTAAGTCCCAAAATCAAATTCATGTTTTTTGTACTCTCTTCTGCAGTTTTAGGTATGGTAAATTTTGACCCAAAATGTATACATTGCACTCATTCATTCAGTTTACTAAAACATCAGACAAGAAACACTGGCTAATTCCTAGTAATCATTAAAATGATCATAGCACAATATTATCATAGTTGAATATATTACATGTTTATTGTGTAACCAACTGAATAAGGCAGACTGTATGAAGAGCACAGGCTAAGTAGACATGCTTGAATTTTGCCTGACATTTTGTTCTATTAGACAAATAGAATTATTTGTGCCAAATAATGTGCTTGCTTACATAGTTTTAGGGGAGCAGACATGTCTGCACAGAACTGAATTTTATTAAGACTCAGCATGTACAACCTACATGATCAGTGAGACAAATCCCCCATGTGCACAAAAATTGGAGAAGTTGTATTTTGAGATTGACACAAAATGAGTTTACTTGGTAGTATTGTAAATAAATTGTTACAGATAAACACCAGTATTAAAACTTGTTACACATTTGTGCTTCCAGGTTTTTTAAATTAAAATTTGTAAATTTGAAAATGAAAGTTTTAAAATTAAAGAACGTTGGTGACACCCCTGAGGCACTGCAGTGAAAAAGGCTGAGAACCACAGCTTAAGAACTATGGCTCTGACTTAGTAAATGTATTTTTAAATATAAAGGCTTCTAAGGAGCACAGTTTACTTTTTCTTGCCCTAGTTACAGCTGACATTTGACTTTTCATTTAAGTTTCACAAGTCACGTGATTTGCAGTTATTTGCCTGTCAGGGTAATTAGATTGGAAAACCAGCTATTTCCTTTACTGTTTTAGAAATGTAACCTAGTTTCTTCTCTCTCTCACCCCTTATTACAATTACATAAGTAGGAATGGAACAGAATAGAGAATTGTGTAGGAAATTGGAATTAAAAGTGTTCTTGAGCAGGTTTGGAATTAGAGTTATGGTTGGTGATAAGGGAATTTTTGTCTTTCGGCACGCTGTTTCTGGTGTATAGCAAAATATAGTAAATATAGTATACCTTTCCACAAACAGCTTTGCTTACTAAGCATATAGAGACAAGGTTGTTGAGTACAAATATATGAATTGATAATTTTAGTTTTGTAAAATTGTTCTTTTTTTTTTTTTTTTTTTTTTTTGAGATGGAGTCTCACTCTGTCGCCCAGGCTGGAGTGCAGTGGTGCAGTCTCGGTTCACTGCAACCTCCATCTCCCAGTTTCAAGCTATTCTCCTGCCTCAGTCTCCCAAGTATCTGGGACTACAGGCGCGTATTACCACCACGCCTGGCTAATTTTTTTGTGTTTTTACTAGAGACAGGGTTTCACCATGTTGGCCAGGCTGGTCTCGAACTCCTGACCTCAGGTGATCCACTCACCTCGGCCACCCAGAGTGCTGGGATTACAGGCAGTTTTGTAAAATTTGACAGTCTTCATTAGCAATTATATTTCTTAACTGCAATATAGATGTAGTACTTAGAACAGCCCAAATAATAGTAGAAGAAAGAAAATTACATAGATGAAGCAGTAAATATTCCTTTGAGTGTTATTTAGCATTTTACTGGCATTTGTTAATTCAACTTTGGAGTTTCAATAAATATTGTCCATTTAAATTATAGTGAAGGTACTGCATAAGATGTAACATTTGTGTGCAAGATTTTAAATATAAAATACTGTAAGAATGACATTTTCACAGTATTTTATTTGTTGCTTTGAATGTGATTAGGTAATGATAGCTTTTCTGCCAAAGGGTTGATTAAAAAGCCAAAGCACAGAAAATAATATTTGAAAGAGTGTATAAATCAGTGATATGTCGGTGAATTAAACTACTTGACTTTCCGCTTTTAAACTTTCCATATGGTATAGATATACATCAAAATTGGTTCAGTAATGTTTTTCCAGATTTTAAGTGATTTTGATGTATTAGAAAATATTGAACTTCTTTTACTGTCCAAGTTTAATTTGTAATTATTCTACTTAACTTTGCCAGATGGTTGATTTTTGTTGTTGTTGCTTGAATTGTTTATAGAGAGGAATCAAACTACAAAATATAATCAAGGTACTCTTTTTACCATTAAAACTGTATTTTCAATCAGACTACGGTGTTGAGTGGTGTACTAAGAAAGCATCGCACATGACAAGCTCTGGGCTCATCTCTTATTGAACCATGTAATGAATCCCCCTCCCCCAAAGCAGCCAGCATCTATTTGAGCATAGTGGCTCTGCTTGAGTTGTATCTTATTCTCATGGAGGAGATAGCAGAGCTTGTATTGCAGCAGGTGGAGCCCTGTGGTGAATCCGATGCTGGATTAAATTTTAAGGATATTAGCAAGGCCCTGACGAAGTGGTGCTAAATGAGCACTTTCATTCTGGTAATTTTGACTACAATTTTATTGAAGCAGTTTTATTATGCAGGAAAAAGAAACAGCATTTTAATTCCAATCATAGTATACCGACCTGATCTCTGCTGCGGGGGTGGAAACAATGAAGAATGCAACATTTTAATACAATTTTTCTTTAAAAAGAGTGCTTTGGATCTAGGTTAAATGTTCAAGACAGTCAGCAAACAACATGCACCGAGGCATTTTTATGGAATTTCAGTCTTGGATCAATTTAAATGCTCAGGGTCTGAAAAAATGTCTCCTAGCATCAAAAACTTGGATTGCTTTTCTCCGATGTTATGCCACTGTAAAGTAGCATGCTCCAACAGCACAGTATCCTTAATGTTTGGATGTAAGGTGGGTTTGAATAATACTTCCTTAAAAAGCTTGGTTTTAAAATCCAATAGTATTTCAGCAAAGAAATATAATTTAGATTATTAGATGGTTTGATTGACTTTAATTCATGTCATAGATTCCTGTCCTTTGTGTGTCTGACATGAGTAAAGAATTGGTCTGTGCACAGTTAAGGTATAGTAGAAAAGGATCTGATTTTTATGAAAGCTGCATGTAAAATGTTGTCCTTCTCCATTAATGAGGATTAATTATTGACTTGGTTTTTATGTGTTGCTACTGTGGAGAATTAAGTGTACGGGAAGCACCATTGATATGCAGGACTGGAGATGGTTTGTGACATCACTTTGATGGAAGAAACTGCTTGTGGCAGGTTTAATATTTACACTAATGCCATAGACTTTGATTTTGATACTAAACTGTATTGCTGTTTAGATTGTATAGAGGAAAGAAAGCTTTTGAACAAAATAAACACCAAAAGAACCATGACTTTACTACTCGTTTCCTATAAATGAAACTGGTTAATTTAGTAATGTGTTCTATATAAATAAAATGAATGTAAAGTTTGCCTTAAAGATAGGTTTATGGTTATTCTTATATAAAATATTAAATGGAACAAAGAACGGGTGCATTTTTACCTGGTTTCCGCAATCAAAAACAACATATGCTGAAGCGGGCGGATCATGAGGTCAGGAGACCGAGACCATCCTGGTTAGCATGGTGAAACCCCATCTCTACTAAAAAGTACAAAAAAATTAGCTGGGTGCGGTGGCGGATGCCTGTAGTCCCCCAGCTACTCTGGAGGCTGAGGCAGGAGAGTGGCGTGAACCCAGGAGGTGGAGCTTGCAGTGAGCCAAGATCACGCCACTGCACTCCGGACTGGGCCACAGAGCGAGACTCCATCTCAACAACAACAATAAAAACAACATATGATTTAAAGCTATTTGTAGGAAGAGAGCCCTCTAATGTAGTATTTGGGGGAATAATTACTTATTTTGAGGTATTGTTTTGAATCAAACTTTTTTTTCTTTTTAGTTTTTGTAGGACTGAAACTTTTCAATTGCTGATGTGAAGAGGTCTCAAATTGCTAGCTGATTAAATTAGGCTGAAAGGTTTTTACCCCTTTATTAAAGAATATATTGCTTTTCTGGTCACCCAAACATTTTTCCCTCTTTACTTTAAATTATTTGTTTTGTCAGAGAATTCTTATTTTCCTACTGAGATTTCAGAAATCTTCTGAAATAGGAAATGGAAATGATTGCACAAGAAAAAGTATGCTGCTGATAGAAACAGATTTTTAACAAATTTAACATTCATATTGGTTGTTAAACTATGAGCCAGTGTAAAATTCATATGCATTGTTTAAATAGCTAAGGCTACATTTTTTTTTCCCTAGGTGTTAAGCCTGTTTTTTCATGTGGTATGTACAACAGAGTGTTTTAGGGAAAGGATTTTAAATTTTTTAAGGAGTATTTTTATAAAGCTAATCACTGTAAAAAATGTTCCTCCTTATATGTAGGTAAATTAAACATCTTATGCATATAAGATGTTTCAAAATACTGCTATTATTACAGAAGGTTTTAAGCAGTAACATGCCATTGCTCATGGCTAGTCTGATAGTCTCGGTGAACTTTAAACTCCTCCCCATCCCCCACTCCTTTAAACCACTTTGGATGCTGTTAAATTCATTGCACAGCAGCACTTGAGGTTCTTGGTTGCCCTCTGGTGGGAAAATGAAGAAAATATTTTATTGAAAATGCCACATACTTGGTAATTAAAGATAGTTAAAAGGGCATCTAAGTTATATGTTTACAATTTAGGAAATCATTAGATACTTTAGTTTGGGAAATAAAAAGGAGTGGGTTATTTTGGGGCTTAGCCATTTGTGGATAGAATTTTTAAAAATTGTTTTCCAAAATGAATTTTATGGCAGGTAGTATTGACAAGAGACATGCAGAAATATAGTTTCTAAGACTACAGCATCCTAGTCACATTTTTCATTAGTGTATTTTGATAGATGCAAAATTTATTAAAGCTTTATGGTGAAACTGACAAGTAAATTAATTAAAAATTTTAATATGTGATTAAAGAAGAATACTTATTGGGGGGAATTATACCAAAATTGTCCCACAACTTTTAGTTAAAACATTTCAGAAATGGCTTGAGACAATAAGGGTAAACACATCTTTCTTTCCAGTGTATAAGCTAATACCAATATTGCATGTGCAAAAAGTTTATTTCCTAACAGTACTTCTAATGCCAATAACTGTTTACTTCCTTAATTTGTATGTAAACAACAAGTAATCTTACTATGTAAATTCCAAATCACATTTAAAACTAAGCTGAATATTTTCATTTATGGCAGTGAGCTTTTGAAAAGGAATAAAAGCACCACCTTGTTTGTTGGAAATATCTTTTTAAAAAGTCAGTTTTCTACGTGACTAGAGTTTACCTCTTAACCCTTCTGTTCTTTATGAGACATTTATCCAAGAAGGTTACAGTAATAGATTATCATGAAGAAGCAATATGTTTACTATAGAATCTTGGAAGTCTCCACGTGTGTCAGAGTGAGAGTGTGCATGCATGTGTATAATTGGAGCAGTGTCACCAAAACATGAGTTAATTTCTGGTGTCAGTGCCTGTGGAAAGAAGCCTGTTTAATCTCTCATGTTAGAACTCAGAGAAAGGACCTTTGGGAATGTAAGGAGAATGCAGAGGACATTCAAGTTCTTAGTGTAGAGACTATGAAGCTGTTTGGGAGGCAGTTCTTTTGGGGGTGGATGTGAACAGAAATTAGCAAAATCATAGTGCCTCTGAAGGTATGCCAACTCCTTAGTGTAGAATTAGCTATTTCAAAATAGTAGGCACAGTAAGGCCGGAGCCTAAGGCCCCTAGGGGAAATGAGGTATGTGATGATCAGAAACTTACATTTTGTGAAGCTAGTTAAAGTTGTTTGTTTTTTTGTAGTATCAAGCTCTTGAAAGTTCTTGCCTTTACTAACTGCCCTAAGAGAAGCCTTCAGAATGCTTTTTGTAATAAAGCATTAAAGTATGTTTGGTGACAGCAGTAATTGAAGTGAGAGAATCCCAGAGGGAAGGCAGAACACCCAGTATAAAGTCAGGAGTGTTTTTTTGGGTGTCTTCTCTCTGCAGGGAAATAGCATAAGGTGTTAAAACCGTGACGTTTCTATTTTATTGGAAAAGGTACTCTTCTCACTTAGCTGTGTTTCTTGGCCAGGGATACAAGTAGCTTCAGGACTTGTTCATGACTCCTTGCTATGTTGCTTCATATTCTTAATGATTTGTTTTTTGCTGTTAAAAGATAATTGGGTGGAAAACGAGAAGACCTATCTTACAATTACATCATTTTCCCCACTACCCACCCCACTTCTCCCTGGGTGAAATATGCTTAAGATATTTGCAAATAATAAATACTAAACTAACAATGACTTTAAACAAATGGACCCCTATTTTTTCCTCATTATAGTCAGCTTGGAAATATGCAGCTGCTACAGCTGTGGACATCTTTTTCTCTTGGCCTTTGCTTCATTGAAAGATGTCTGTTGCAGCTCTAGTCATAAAGATGGGGAAAAGAGGTGGAAAGGGGAAAGGAGTGTGGTTTATAAAGCTAGTAGATGTCTGTGTATATTTCATTGATTAAAACTGTGTCACACGGACTCTCCTAGTAGTAAGGGAGAGTTGGAAACCGACTACAGTCAGCTGTTCGTATCCATGGCTTCCACATCTGTGGATTCAACCGACTGGATCAGAATTTGGGGAAAAAAAAATTGTGTTTGTACTGAACATATACAGACATTTTTTCTTGTCATTTTTCCCTGAGCAATACATTATAACAACTATTTACATAGCATTAACATTGTACTAGGCAATGTAAGTACTCTAGAGATGATTTAAAGTATATGGGAGGATGTACATAGGTTATTTGCAAATACTACATACACCACTTTATATCAGGGGACTTGAGTATCTTCAGATTTTGGTCTCTTTGGGAGGTCCTGGAACCTGTCCCCCACAGATACCAAAGGATGACTGTACAGTATTTAGCTTTTATAGCCTCTATATTAGACAAAAGCAAGGAAAACAGATTGTAGTGTTGGGCAAAGCAATCTACAGTGTCTGACCTAATGCATACACACAGTATTTTTACTGAAGTCAGATTAATTTTAGAGCTTGTCAAGTAATGTGTCTGTTTAGCTGAAATAAAGCAGAAAAGTCCAATTGAGGCTCTCTTCACACATCTAGTTGATAAAATGTCTACATAAAGATTGAAACGTAGCTTTATTGAGTGTTTGCTTCCTGTTATGTTTCTTTTTTTTTTTTTTTCTTTTCTTTTTGAGATGGAGTCTCACTCTGTCACCCAGGCTGGAGTGCAGTGGCGCGGCCTCGGCTCGGTTCACTGCAACCTACACCTCCCGGGTTCAAGTGATTCTCCACGTCAGCCTCCCGAGTAGCTGGGATTACAAGTGCCCACCACCACACTCGGCTCATTTTTTTGTATTTTTTAGTAGAGATGGGGTTTCATCATGTTGGCCAGGCTGGTCCCGAACTCCTGACCTCAGGTGATCTGCCCGCCTTGTTCTCCCAAAGTGCTGGGATTACAGGCATGAGCCACCACGCCGGGCTCCTGCTATGTTTCTTTATCCTTCTCACTTCTTTGTTCCAGCCTTCAGAAGCAAAAGTAAACATTGCAAAAAAGCTACCATTACACTGAAGTAAAAGGATTATGTCCCTTTACTTTTAGGGTATGGTACGTGGTATGTAAGGTTTCCTTGAAGCAGTTCACTGAGCACTAATAGGTAACTTAAGATATTCTTATTTAAGAATACTGTTTCAAAATAGATTTCAAATTGAAAAATACTGTGTAATAAACAATGATCAATAGCAGTTTGCTTGTTAGAATTGGATTAGAATAATTTTTAACAGTAGTTAAGGTTAAATGCCTTTTGATGTTAAAAGCACAGCCCTCCTCTAGTATCTTCCTTCTTCTAAGATGAAATGTACTTTCTCATGTCTGTGCTACCAAACCTTTACATTGAGCCGGTATCTTTAGGGTACTGTTCTATTTTAAAGTCCCTTTTTATTGACTTCATGGTTTCTCCAAAGGAAAAACAGTATTCTTCAGTGACTGTGGGACTCTAGCTAGTTCCTCAGTCTTTCAGGATGGTGTATTAAACTCCTTTCTTTCTCTGCTGGATAGAGGGGTACAGAGAAAAAAGCCCAAAAACTCCTTTCTTAAACTGAATGAATTAAATAATTTTTTCATGTATTGGTAAATAGTTTCTATAAGCATTTGCTGATAGCAGTGGCCCATAATATGTCTGTAGCTAGAAATAGTTGATTATTGTTCTCCTATATCCATTGAGAACTATACTGTGATATATATTATTAGCCTTTTCTTTGAAAATCTAGTACATTACATTTTGGAATGTAATTTTTCTTACCTTCCTTTAAGAATATACTTATTTTTGAAATTTTCTTTTTCACACTTTGTATAGTTACAAAATTTTCTTTTTATAAATGGACAATCATAGCACGTTTTAAAAGAACATTTTATTTTAAAACAAATACCACTTGGTTTAAATATATAACACTGAAGCAGTGTAATCATTTCAGGAAGTTAAAATAGGGTATGTGTCTTTCTCATTTTTACAAAGAAAATTATTGATTGATTAATTTATTCATTGATTCGTTCTCTCAGTGATTAAGCACCTATGCACTAGGTATATAGCAGTAAACAAAGGAAATCTGCCCTTAAGGCATTTATGTACTAATCATGTTACCTAGTGTAACTTTTCTGTTATTAATTTAGAAATTCTGTCAGTGGAGATGCTGGAATAAAACTTTAGCATATTAAATTCTACAGTGTACATAGTAATGTCTTTTAAAGCTCTGTATTAGTTGGCTAGGGCTGCCATAACAAAAACTGCAGATTTATTGGTTGGCTTAAACAACAAATTTAATTTCTCAGTGTTCTGGAGGCTGAAAGTCCAAGCTCAGAGCGCTGGTGAGATTTCCTGAGGCCTTTCCCCTGTGCATGCTGAGATTTCCCCTGAGGCCTTTCCCCTTAGCTTGCAGATGGCCACCTTCTTGCCGCCTCTTCACGTGGCCTTTCCTCTGTGCATGCATATCCCCGCTGGGTCTCTCAGTGGGTCCGAATTTCCTTCTTTTATAAGGAAACCAGTCAGATTGGACTACCACACCCTACCGGCCACATCTTAATTACCGCTTTGAAGTCCTTGTCTTCGAATAAAGATACATTCTGAGGTACTGGAAGTTAGGACTTCAGTATATGAATTTTGGTGGGGAGGGCGGGGGACATAATTCAGCCAGGGCTTATTAGTAAAGGAAGAGCCAGGGCTTCTAAGTTGACAAGCATGTGAAAGAGGTTTTGAATCTAGGCTTTGATGATACATCACATTTTTGTAAAACATTTTATTTATAAAGTTCACTGAGCATTTGTAAATTAGATTTGAACAAATGCTACTATCATCAAGGGAGATTGCCAAGTGAATAAGTAAGGGTGATGTGGTTTAAGAATATTCAATTTTTAAATTACTTTAATTTTCAGATTAAGAAAGTCATTGTAGCCCCTGCTTCTCAATTTGGCCACCCTATCCCTATTTGCTACTACCAAAGAAGAAATATCTTGAGCATGTGTTTGAGAATAGAGGTAGGTAAGAAGACAGTGAATGTTTTGGTAATCTGAGTTTTAATTTCTTTTTTTATTTATATATATATTTTTTTGAGTCCGAGTTTCACTCTTGTTGCCCAGGCTGGAGTGCAGCGGCACATCTCGGCTCATTGCAACCTCTGCCTCCTGGGTTCAAGCGATTCTCCTGCCTCAGCCTTCCTGAGTAGCTGGGATTACAGGCATGCGCCACCATGCCTGGCTAATTTTGTATTTTTACTAGAGACGGGTTTCTCCATGTTGATCAGGCTGGACTTGAACTCCCGACCTCAGGTGATCCGCCCGCCTCAGCTTCCCAGAGTGCTGGGCTTACAGGCATGAGCCATCGCGCCCGGCCGAGTTTTAATTTCAAAACGCATCTGTGTGTGTTTGATGACTACCTGTGTTTGAATTAATACAGGTCTAAGGTATGTTGTGTTAAGTGGGCTTTTTATGGGTTGGCTTTAGGAACCTAGTCATAATTTACATTCTTATTTTAAATTGTTCCAAACAATCAAAAAGTACTAATTTTTGGAATATAGCCTATCCATCAATAGGGAACTGTCTCTATAAAAACATCTCAGACAGCAGGAGAAGTTATAGTTCGTGATTGCTTATTAGTCTTGCAGAAGTAGAAAATAATAACTTGTGTTTGATCGTATGTTTTAAGGAGTGAAGCAGTTGACTGTGTTTTTCTGGACTTACGGTCCAAGAGTGGGTTTGTTCTGACAGTATAGCTGTGTTTTTTAAGCAAATGAATCTATTCTAAGCTATTTTTGGCACTTGCTGGAGATAAAGTACATAAAAAAGAAACCTTCTCTTGAAGTTCATAGCCATTAAGAGATGTGATACACAAACCACTGGGAACTCCTGGCAGAAGCCTTTTTTTTTTAGGCTTCCTCAGTTGGTTTTAGAGAAAAGAGCAATCCATATTTGACATATTTCACAAATTTGAAATATAAATTATGATCAGCTAGTAGTTGTAAAATGTCTCTCTGTGTCAGTTTTCTTCTCTTTGCCATTAATGGTGGTGTGCAGAAAAAAGTTAACATAACCTAAACTGCTCTCTGAAAAGGCCAGCTTGTGAGGTTGGCTGTTGACTAGTGTCTGGAAACTTAGATTTCGGGAGGATTCCTACCGCTAGCTGATCAAGTTGCTTACTGTGCCTAAACTGTTTGTACAAAATATTATTTCTGCCGAATACCTCCTTCTGGGAGTCTGAAATTTTGTCATGCGCTAGGTGCCTATGTGACCAGCCCACAGTGAAAACCCTGGGTCCTGAGTCTCTAACAGTCTTTCATGGTAGATGGCATTTCACATGTATTGTCACAACTTGTTGCTGGGTGAATTCAGGAAATCTTGTGTGACTCCACTGGAAGAGGATTCTGGAAAGTGGCTCCCAGTTTTCCCCAGACTTCCCCATGTGCCTTTTTTCTTTGCTGATTTTTGCTTTGTAGCCTTTCGTTGTAATAAATCGTATCTGTGAATATGACTCACTCTCATAAGTCCTACGAGCAAATCATTGAATCTGGGAATAATCTTGGGAATCTTTCAACACAGGCCAAAAGTTAAAATTTTTGAATTCTTAACCACGTTCAGCAAAAGCTTAAGGAAAAAAAAGGAGAGACCTCATCTTGGGAATCTTTCAGCACAGGCAAAAAGCTAAAATTTTTGAATTCTGAACTGTGTTCAGCGAAAGCTTAAGGGAAAAAAAAGGAGAGACTTACCAAGTTGGTATCTGAAGGATGATGGAATAGCGATGATTTATTTCCAGATAGAATGAATCTTATTCATATGTAAAAAAGCAAATTTTCTCTTTGTTATATGAAAGATCTTAAGAAAGAATAACAATATTGGAAAAGCAGTCATTAAAATATTTAGAATTGCTTTTAATTACCACCCCCCCGCCCCATACAAACCAGAATTGGGTTGAGTGAACCCTAGTGGTATACAAAAGTCTGACAGAGTATGATTTCTTGGTCATTTGCATGGTATTTAAAATTTGCCTTTATTAAATATTGAGTAGATACAAACTAATAGGTATAAAACATATGTAGGTATAAAGAATGGCTACATAACATTAAAAGTAATAAAAGAGTGATACCTATTCCCTTAGAAGTCCCCTGTTTGCTCTCCTCAGATTCTTTGTCATCCCTTCCCAACTCAGTAATAATTCCGAATTCTATATTTGGTATTCCTCGCTTTTTTTAAAACAATTCCTGAACAATAAATTGTTGATTTTGTATATTTTTGAACCACTGGGTAATGTCGAATATAGTTGTTAGAGATTTTATGGCTTGTGGCTTTTTGGTTCAGCACGTTAGGATATGTTCATTTTTTATTTTTCTTTTCTTTTTTTCTTTCGTAACTCTGTTAACTGACCGTTATGTTATCTTCTGATGAGTAGAATCAGTTGGGAATTTCAATGTCAAATTACCAGTGTTTTCTGTTTAGGTTTACACATTTCTTGTCTTGTTTTGACTATCCTTACATAGCTAGAAGTCATAATCTCCTATGTAGTATTGTCTTCTAAAAGTTTTATATTTAGATCTTTTCACATTGAGATCTCAAATCTGCCTTAAATTTTTGTTTTGGTATGATACAGGAGTCACATTTCATTTTTTTCTAATGGGTACTCAATTGTCCCAGTCACATTTATTGACAAATTCTTTCCATTTTCCCCATGATATATAATGTCCTTCATTCCCACATGTGAGTCTGTTTCTGAACTCTTACTTATGTTCCACTCATCAGTCGGTCTAACCCTGTACCAATATGCATTCTCTTAATTACTAAAGCTTTAGAATAATATCAATTTTAATTGTATTTGTATGCAAATAGTAATATCATTTGTAAATTGCAAATAACAAGTTTTGCTGCTATCACACAAAAATAAAATTCCTGAGGCAAAGGTTATATGTATTTAATATTTTGATAGTGTTAAATTGCTGGCAAAAAGTTACTTTCATTTATATTTTTACCTGTATTAGAGTTTCTGTTTTCCCACACCTTCACCAAAACTAGGTATTATTGGGCGTTTGTGGTTTTGTGGGTATGCCCAGATAAAAGTGAGAGATCATTGTTTTAATGTGCATTTCTTCATGAGTGGGAGGATGAACATCTTTTCATTGTTTCTTGAGTACCTGTAATTCTTTATACAGTGAACTGTCAGTCTACTATGTGTCTTGCTCATTTTTCTTTTTCGTTTTTTAAAAATTGATTTGTAGGACTTTATTATAAATTTCAAAACTGGCCCTTTTGTAATGTACTTGAACTCTCCCTCCTCCTACCCCTCCCCCCAAACTGGTTGGCATTTTCTTTTTAAGTTGGTGACACAAAAGTTTTAAATTTTATGTATTCAAATTTATTAGTCTTTTTTGTTTCTGAGTATCATTTCTTTTTTCTTTTTTTTTTTTGTTTTGAGACAGAGTCTCGCTCAGTTGCCCAGGCTGGAGTGCAGTGGTGCCATCTCGGCTCACTACAGGCTCTGCCTCCCGGGTTCACGCCATTCTCCTGCCTCAGCCTCCCGAGTAGCTGGGACTACAGGCGCCCGCCACCACGCCTGGCTAATTTTTGTGTTTTTAGTAGAGACGGGGTTTCACCGTGTTAGCCAGGCTGGTCTCCATCTCCTGACCTCATGATCCGCCCACCTCAGCCTCCCAAAGCCACCGTGCCCAACCCTGAATATCATTTCTTACTGGGACTTCACCATTCCGGCGGTAGGAACAGGTTTATTCATATTTTGTTTAAGTGTTTGGGTCAGTTCTTTATATTTAGGTCTGTGATCTAATAGGTAATTTTTTTTAAGTTACGCCGTAAGAATCCTTATATTTTTCCCCAAATGGCCATTTACCAAATACTATTTATTCAATAATCCATCATTCCCCTACTGATTTAAAGTATTATTCTTATCACAGCTATTACATTTGCATATTGATTTGGTTGTATTGTAGACTCGGTGTTCTGTTCAACACTTTGTTTCTCTTTGTGCTGCTATCAAACTTTTAATTATTGAGACCTAGTGCTTCTTTGTGAGAAAACTGGATAGAGCCAGTTGCCTCTCATGACTTCTAATTCAGAATTTTCTTCTCATATGCTAGTTTTTCCAGATTATAATTACTAGTACCCTGCCACATACTCGGACTCACCCAAATAAAACCGTATTGATATTTTGATTGCAAAAACATTATTATAGATTATTTTCTTGGAAAATTCAAACTTAAAATAATGAGTCTTTTTCCAAGAATAACTAAGTAGTGTTCCTTTATTCACTTCCGTAGCATTTTGAAGTTTTCTTCATAGAGATTGGCCCTTTACATTTAATTCAAGTTCTCATTTTTGTCATTGTTGTTGCTCTTGGAAATGGGATGTTTTCTAACAGATTTACAAATATGTACTATTTTATTTAATCATTTTTACTAAGTATAATTTATGTTCATTGAGCTGTGTCTGTGTAAAGCGTACAGTTTGATTAGTTTTGACAGCTGCAAACCCCTGTGAAACCATTTCCATAGTTGAGATACAGAGTATTTTCCTCACTCCAAAAAGATTGTTTGTGCTCCTTGGTATTCATTCAACAAACTCCCCACCAGGTACCACTAATCTGCCTTTCTCACGATAAATTATTTTACATTTTCAAACATTTTATATAAATGGATTCATACAGTAAAACTCTTTAGTGTCTTTTTAAAAAAAAACTCGTAATGCTTTTGAGATTCATTGAGGTTGTTTGTGTCAGCAATTTTCTTCTTATTGAAGAGGTATATTCTGGTGTCTGGATATAAAACACTTTGTTCATTCCTATCTGTTGATGGACATTTAGATTGTTACCAGCTTTTGGCTATTTTGAATGAAGGTGTTCGGGATCTTCATGTACAAGTTTTTGCGTGGACATGTATTTTTATTTCTCTTTGATAACTGTCTTGAGGTTGTTTTCATATCCTAGGTATAAGAATGGTTATTTTCACATGTGGGCAGTTGATGAGAGTCCCAGTCACTCCACATTTTTACCAATGCTTGTGTTTGTCTCCTCTTTCTCCCCAAATTTAGCCATTTTAGCGGATATGCAGTGATTTAGTGGGTATTTTGACTTTATTTGCATTTCTTTGATGACTTGTGATGTTGAGTATTATTTCATGCTTTACATGAGTCAGTCTTCTTTTGTTAAGTGTTTTGGGTTGAATTGTGTCTTCCACAAAAAAAATACACGTTGGGGCTGGGCGCGGTGGCTCACGCTTGTAATCCCAGCACTTTGGGAGGCCGAGGCGGGCGGATCACGAGGTCAGAAGATCGAGACCACGGTGAAACCCCGTCTCTACTAAAAATACAAAAAATTAGCCGGGCGTGGTGGCGGGCGCCTGTAGTCCCAGCTACTCGGAGAGGCTGAGGCAGGAGAATGGCATGAACCCAGGAGGCGGAGCTTGCAGTGAGCCGAGATCGCGCCACTGCACTCCAGCCTGGGTGACAGAGCGAGACTCCGTCTCAAAAAAAAAAAATATATATATATATATATATATATACGTTGGAGTCCTAGCCCCTAATATCTCAGAATATGACCTTATTTGGAGATAAGGTCTTTACAGAGATAGTCAAATTAAAATGAGGTTATTGGGGTGGGCTATTCCAGTATAACTGGTGTGCTTATGAAAAGGAGGAATTTGGTCAAAGAGACATGACACGGCAAGAATGCCATGTGAAGATGAAGACAGATCAGAGTGATGCATCTGTTAGCCAAGGAATGCAAAAGACTGCCAGCAAGCCGCTGGAAGTTAGGAAGAGAGGCATGGAACAGATTCTTCCTCACGGCCCTTAGAAGAAACCAACTCTGCTTGTAGTCTTGTAAATTCCTTGGGGTTTTCGGTGCGAACAGTCATGTCATTTGCAAATAGAGACAGTTTTACTGAATCTTTACTGGCTGTTATACTTTTTCTTTCTTGTGCCTGCCTTCCAGCCACAATTAGGGCCTCCAGCATAATGTTGAAAACAAGTGAGGCAAGTAAGCATCCTTTCCTCCATCTTAATGTTGAACACATCACCATTGTGTACGTTAGCGGTAGGGTTTTTTGTTTGTTTTTTGAAACTTTTAGGTTCGGGGTACACGTGAAGCTTTGTTACATAGGTGGACAGATTATTACATCACCCAAGTATTATGTCCAGTACCCAGTAGTTATCTTTTCTGCTCCTCTCCCTCCTCCCACTCTCCACCCTCAAGTAGACCCCAGTGTCTGTTGTTCTCTTGTGTTCATCAGTCCTCATCATTTAGTTCCCACTTATAAGTGAGAACGTGAAGTATTTGGTTTTCTGTTCCTGTTTAGTTTGCTAAGGATAATAGCCTCTAGCACCATCCATGTTCCCTCAAAAGACATGATCGTGTTCTTTTTCATGGCTGCACGGTATCCCATGGTGTATATGTACCACATTTGTTTTTAGCCAGTCTGTCATTGATGTCCATGTCTTTGCTATTGTGAGTAGTAGTGCTGCAGTGAACGTTTGTGCACATGTGTCTTTGTGGTAGAATGATTTATATTCCTCTAGGTATATAACCAGTAGTGGGATTGCTGGGTCAAATGGTAGTTCTGCTTTTAGCTCTTTGAGGAATCACCATACTACTTTCTACAATGGTTGAACCCCTTTATACTCCCAGCAACAGTGTATAAGTGTTCCGTTTTCTCCATAACCTCACCAGCATCTGTTTTTTGACTTTTTAATAATAACCACTCTGACAGGTGTGAGATGGTATCTCATTGTGTGTTTGATTTGTATTTATTTAGTTCTGTTTATGTGATGAATGACATTTATTGATTGACGTATGTTGAACCAGCCTTGCATCCCGGGATGAAGCCTGCTTGATTGTGGTGGTTTAGCTTTTTAATGTGCTACAGGATTCAGTTTTTAAGTATTTTGTTGAGGATTTTTTGCATCAATGTTCATCAAGGATATTGGCCTGAAGTTTTCTTTTTTTGTTGTGTCT
>NW_026652637.1:0-29633 GCF_009828535.3 Hylobates moloch
AGAGCCCCACACATTCAAGGATGTACTAAGCACTACAGGCCTCACAGGAACAGAGATCCTGTCTTGGAGTTTTCAGTCCCACATGGGAGATAAAGGGTTTTGAACATGAAATGACTAAAACAACAGCAAGAAGAAAATTCTCATCCTTTTTCATTACTATCAAACTCAAATAAATGTCTTGGCTCTTACATTACATTCATTCTTCAACCATTGTGGTCTGTCTTCCACTTCCTTCACTTCAGCAACATGGCTCTGCCAAAGGAAGCCCATGATCTCTAGGCCATCACTTTAATTGATCTCTCTACGACATTGATCCTGGTTGTCAAGCCCTCCTTACAACATTCTTCTCTCTTAGTTTTTATAGCTCTGTCTCTCCTGCTTCTTTAACCTGATAATGCATACTTGATTTTTCCATTTATTATTTCATAAACCAATTAATATACAGATAAAACAAGACTGTGTATACCAAACCATGTTTGTATAGAAAAAATGGATTTTGGATGCCTCTCATATGTACTTAGTTCTATTAAACATATTAATTGTATTGTTTAATTTATCAGGTTTTTGACATAGAGAATTTTGTTTGAAAGTAATAAAAATTTTATCTCCAAGTTTCAATAATTACACCCATTATTTCTGTTTTATGTCTCACTGCATTGGTGAGATCTTGCAGAATAATTTTAAAACAGTAGTGGGTATTTTCTACTTTTAATGGGTGTGTCTAGTATTTCATATACTCTTGCTTATAGAACACTATTCAACCAAGACATGTCAAGACTAGTTGTCTCTCAAACCGTTAGTATTTATATTATTCCTTTCCAGCTACATTTGTAGGATGTAAAAGAACATTTCCAGGAATATGGAACTGTTTTACTAGGTGAAGAGTATATATAACCATACAATTTTCACAGAAAATACATTAATACATAAATCAAAGCATAAATGAAATAGAATCTTCGCCGATTTGCTTAAGGTTAAATGTATAACTTTTATCAGCAGGAGGGTAAAGAATATATTCTTAGATACTTGGCACATTTAGAAAATATAATATAGTATTCTTTTTAAAGAATAAATAGGCCGGGTGCGGTGGCTCACGCCTGTAATCCCAGCACTTTGGGAGGCCGAGGCGGGAGGATCATGAGGTCAGGAGATCAAGACCATCCTGGCTAACACATTGAAACCCCATCTCTGCTAAAAATACAATAAATTAGCCGGGTGTGGTGGCGGGCGCCTGTAGTCCCAGCTACTCAGGAAGCTGAGGCAGGAGAATGGTGTAAACCCGGGAAGCGGAGCTTGCAGTGAGCTGAGATCCCCCTACTGCACTCCAGTCTGGGCAACCGAGCAAGACTCCATCTAAAAAAAAAAAAAAAAATTCTGTTTGGCTTAAACCAGATATTTAACTTCAGGTAAATTATTGAAAAGAACCAAAACAATGTCAAATAACTATCTGCAGTAGAAAATATGCTAGGCAATATCTGGTCATAGTTTTTAATCTTGAGTAATTGAAATATGATTTTTTTCTTCTAATCAAACAAAGCAAAAGAGATTCTTCAAGTGCTGTGAATATACCCACACTAAGTGTAAGAAAAAAAATGAGAGCCTAACCTTTTGCATATTTACACTATTTGGAGCTGTTTTGCTATTTAATGAAACAACTGTATGGCTTTCATAATATGTGATACTTAGGTATGATAGTATGAAAAAATTCTGTTTAGAGATACTGTGATTAATGTTTTTACTTATATCTTAATTCATATATTGAAAGAAAAATGTATGAGGTTTCTATTACGTGCAAGATACCAGATAAATTTCTGCACTTAGCATATAGTTATAACTTTTCAGCTAGTGGGAGAGACTTCTAATACAGGGGATTTTTTTTTCTTTTGAGACGGAGTCTTGCTTTGTCCCCCAGGCTGGAGTGCAGCGGCGTGATCTCGGCTCCCCGCGGCCTCCACCTCCCAGGTTTGGGTGATTCTCCTGCCTCAGCCTCCCAGTGGCTGGGATTGCAGGCGGGAGCCACCATGCCCGGCTAATTTATTATTATTATTATTATTATTATTATTATTATTGGTACAGACGAGGTTTCTCCTTTTTGTCAGGCTGGTCTCAAACTCCCGATGTCAGTTTATCCGCCCGCCCAGCCTCCCGAGTGGCTGGGATTGCGGGCGTGAGCCATCATGCCCGGTTAGTTTATTTATTTTTTATTTTATTAGTAGAGAGGGGGTTTCTCCATGTTGGTCAGGCTGGTCTCTAGCTCCTCACCTCGGGTGATCCGCCGGCCCTGGCCGCCCGAGTGCTGGGATTGCAGGCGTTTGAGTCACTGCACCTGGCCTGACAGCCGGTCTCTTGACGTTAAGACAAAACAAAAACCACGAAGATTAGCCGGGCCTGGTGGGCCCTGCGGGTAGTCCCAGCTACTCCAAAGGCTGATGTAGGACAATTGCTTGAGCCCGGGGTGGAGGTGGCAGTGAGCTACGATGGCGCTGCTGCAGTCCAGACTTGGCAACAGAGCGGGACTGTGTCTCAGGAAAAAGGAAAAGAAAAAAAATAATAAAGAAAAAGCATATAAAATTGCCAAATCAAGGAACAGCTTGACGGTATATTATTGAGAGAAATGGAGGCAAAGGTTAGCAGACACCAATGTTCACTAAGTGGAACTGCAGGTGTCTGCAGACAGGAGGCTGCTACTTTTCCAAAAGAAATCTATTACTGACCAAAAAAAAAGTTGGTTTGTTAAAATATACAAATAGCTATAGTTTACATAGCCAAGACCCTCTTGTAGCACTGCTCTAAGCCTTTTCCTGCTTTGAAATAGTTACTATTGTTACCTCCATTATAGAGAAAACAGATGCCGGAGGTTGTTGTGGAAGGACCAGGGAAACTGACTATGAAATTGACTTATTGTAAGCTTAGGACTTAGAGGTTCTTCCTGCTCTGCTCCCTACACTGCCACATTTTAGTTAACCTATCTCTTAAAATACTGGTCCTTTCTATATTTGGAGGGACTCTTCCTGCAATTTGAAGTGTTTCCTTGCACTAAGCATTTGGTCATAAGATCATCTGCGTTTTATGTCAGTTAAGTTTAGACATTCAGTTAGGAATGTAAATATGAGCAAACAGGTATCTGATTGAAATAGATAACCTAGAAAAAATCACTTATGAGAAAGTCAAGAAAATGTGAACTCTGGATTTGCGGTTATTTTCAGAATGTATTAGTTTTTTGGTATTTAATGGTATTGTGAATATATTTATTTTTAAAAATTCCTTGTCTTCTACACATATATATGGTAATAAAAAATGATATGATGTATATGTTTTACTTCAAAATAATTCAGAGGAAGAAGGAATGTAAATATGAGCAAACAGGTATCTGATTGAAGTAGATAAACTAGAAAAATCACTTATCAGAAAGTCAAGAAAATGTGAACTCTGGATTTGCAGCTATTTTCAGAATGTATTAATTTTTTGGCATTTAATGGCATAGGGAATATGTTTATTTTAAAAAATTATTTGTCTTCTGTGGATACATATAATTAAAAATGATATGATGTATAGGTTTTACTTCAAAATAATTCAGAGGAAGAAGGAATGTATATATATGAAGTGGGAATATAAATGAAACAAAACTGGCTGTGGCCAGGTGTGGTGGCTCACGCCTGTAATCACAGCACTTTGGCAGGTGGAGGCGGGTGGATCACCTGAGGTCAGGAGTTAAAGACCAGCCTGGCCAATATGGTGAAAACCCATCTCTACTAAAAATACAAAAATTAGCCGGATGTGGTGCCGGGCGCCTGTAATCCCAGCTACTTGGGAGGCTGAGGCAGGAGAATCGCTTGAACTCGGGAGGGCGAAGTTGCAGTGAGCCAAGATCATGCTACTGCACTCCAGCCTGGGCAACCACAGTGAAACCCTACCTTAAAAAAAAAAAAAAAAAACTGTCCATGCCATGAATGAAAAATTGTTGATGATGTGTATATGTAGGGCAGTTATATTATTTATCTCAACTTTTTTTAGGTTTGAAACTTTTTATTGAACACATGCACACATCCCTTGATAACTGGGGCTGCTTCCCCATTATTCTCACAGTAGCCCTTCTGATTTTCACTTCATCTTCATTCTTAGAGATTCTGGATTTTTTTTTTTGACAAGTTCAAATATGTCTTTGCAAGGACTAGCCAGCATGTCTATTTTATGAGAGAGGTTTTGCAGAGCACCTACTCAGCCATATTATCAGAAACAGAAATAGTTTCCAGATTCTTGTCTTGTCCTGTTTAGATTATTTAATTTCCAAGAACAGTCACCTTCTACCAGACACTCTGATGTTGGAAGACAAAGCATATTTTGTAAGTGGCATGATTTCTGGGCTCCAATTTAGAATAGAGCCACAGCTTTCAACAATCCAAAAATAACTTACTGTGACTCACCATATTTAGAAAGATGGAGGTTATTAAAAAAAGAAAACCTTAATTTACTATGTGACCTCTAAGTATCTGGGCTGGAAATTGTAAAGATAGAAAGGTAAATCAAAAGATATAGAGACTGTAATCATGCACTTAATGAAGCGCTAAATCAAAATATTTTTGGCATACATGAAAGAGTTTAATTTTATCACAATTTTTACTGGCACTATAGCTATTTGCAAGTACATATAAAACCACAGTGTTACACATAAACTACCAAAAAAGAACTTTTTAAGAAATAAGGCTCATCTAGCAACTTTATTTAAAAGTTTATCTTCAGAGAATAATTAAGGATGGCCATACAAAAGGATTTAGCCATGGCATGAGAATGTTCTCCCTGGCAAACCAATGGAAATTATTAAATGTGCAAAAGGGAACTGTTGGAATAAATTGTAATGCCTTCATATGATCGTATATTTAACCTTTTAAAATGATATTGAAGAACTGCGTAAACTGACTTAAACACACATTCGTAACACATCACTGAATAGGAAAAATATGGGCCAGCAAAGAACATAGAGTTGGTCCAATTTCTACAAAAAAAAAAAAAGACTCTAATAGCATGACAGCAGGGAAGGGGGAATAAGTCAATGTATGTGTGTATATGTATGTATATGCATAGCAAGTATGAACTTCAAAGGATATATATCAGATTGTTTACACAGATTACCCCAGAGAGGCAAATAACTTTGGCCTTTGGTGTTCCGTATTCCACATAATCTGAATTTTCTTTTTTTATTTAAATAGAGATGAGATCTGGCTCACACCTGTAATCCCAGCACTTCGGGAGGGTGAGAAGGGCAGATTGTTTGAGGCCAAGAGTTCAAGACCAATCTGGCCAACACAGCAAAACTTTGTCTCCACTAAAAATTGAAAAATTAGCCAGGTGCAGTGGCTCATGCCTCTAACCCCAGGTACTCGAGAGACTGAGGCATGAGAATTGCTTGAACCAGGAGGCAGAGGTTGCAGTGAGCTGAGATCGCACCACTGCACTCCAGCCTGGACAACAGACCAAGACTCTGTCAAAAAACAAAACAAAACAACAACCACAACAACGAAACAGCAATAAAGAGAAAACCTAATGGACAGGAGCGATGTCTCATGCCTGGAATCCCAGTGCTTTGGGAGGCCAATATGGGAGAAGCACTTGAGGCCAGGAGTTCAAGACCAGCATGGGCAACATAGTAAGACCTTTTCTGTACAAAAAAATTTAAAAATTAGCCAGGCATAGTAGTGCATGCTCATACTCCCAGCTACCTGGGAGGCCGAGGTGGGAGGATCACTTGAGCCTGAGAGTTGGAGGTTGCAGTAAGCTGTGATCACACCACAAGAGAGCCACGACCCCATCCCCGCCTCCTTCCTCTGTCCTATGCTGCAATAAATGTTTCCCAGCCACAAATATTCATTAGAACCTCCTCCCATGTGCCAGCTCCAACCACTGCTAGGTATGATACAGGGGCATCCCTACCCTCTGGAATATACAAAATGTTACACAGACACAGTATGTACACCGGGGAAGGGGGGCCACCCCAGCAGCCCTGCCCTCGCTGGTCCACAGTTAGCCCCACTTTCCTGCCTCAGCTATCTCTCTGAATAAGAAGATGGGAGCCCCCCTGAGGGAAAAGTTGCTATGGTGAGAGTAACAGGGCCGTCAGGCCTCCTCCAAACAAACCAACTCCACCAGCCTGTGGCTCTTAAATAACAATCATCATCATCCAGAAATTTAGGGACTCAGCCCTGGTCAAGGTGGCAAAGGGTCTGTTTGTCTTTCCCCATTAGACAAAGGTCTTGTCTTGCTACCCTAATTGTAAAGGGGTGCCTGGGAAGGGGTGGTAGGGACATGGTGGCGGTGGAGACTCCAGCCCCACTTCTCCAGGCTTTGCTGACAGGGGCCTGCTTTTAATTTTTATTTTTATTCCGTGACTCTTTTTGAAAATCCCGTAACTTCTTTTTCATAACTTTTTTTTGTAACTTTTCATAAAACTTTTTTCTACTTTTTTCCCACAAGTTGTTTTGTCACAACTTTTTTACATTGTTTATCCCATAACTTTTTCACCCCACAACTTTTTGAATCCCATAACTTTTTTATTTTGTGTTCTTTTAATAAACACTTGCATAGTTATATTACAATTTTGTAAAAATGAAACACATTATCTCATGGCAAGCATGCCCAGCATTTGCACAGTATCAATACCTTTAATACTATAGTTTTCAGGAAACACAAAATAAAATTTTAAGGCAAAAACAACACTTTGAAACAATTTAATAATTTATTACATTACAGTAGCATCACACCAGCAGTCACTAATGCCACTCTAGGGGAAAAAATCTTTCAGTATTTCCATTATACAGTCTGTTTACAAGAATTCACAAATTAGTAAAATTCGTTCTAAGAAAACTTGGCAAATAAAGCTTTGGACTGGAATTGGCGTTTCTTTCTCTGCTTTTCCTTCCCACTGTTTCTTTCTCTTATACTACAGTATTCATGTTTTAAAATGTTTTAACTTATTTCAGAACATTAAGATAGCAGTTACATTTTTTAATAGTTACATTATTTTAAAATAACTCTTCAAGATAAAGTTTTAGAGAAACTATATTATGGATAGGACTGATTTACATTTTCAAATTTTCTAAAATTCAGCTTTGGGTTTAGAGCTGAAATTTTTTCATTTCTGGAAAATCTATCAGGTTTAATCAAATACTTTTAAAATAATTATTACATACTGCAGTCTTTAAATAGGTGTTTTGATTTTCCTACAGAAATTACAATGTATTCAGCGCAACTCACATTTTAAAATTCTATGTTTCTGATGAACTCTAACCTTCCAATGTTGCCTTCGAAGCAAACTGAGAGCTGCCTTACACTGAATGAGGAAGAGCACAAATACTCAGCTGAATGAGGTATCGCAAAAGACGGCATGCGCTTTGAAGAAAGACTTAAGTTATTGTCATACAATTTCCATTCTTTTAGCTTTTTCTTAAATATATGACAAATACCTACCCAAAGAGTGGTATTTCAGTCAATATAGTAAATTTATTTTCCAGACTGACCTTCAGCTTAAATATGCCAGTGTGTGATTTAATCCACAGGCACCTGATGAACACATTATTGTCAGATTGGTTACAGATGCTAAAAGCTATCTGAAGGTCATTCCTAGTCACTGATATTTATCACGGTAAAAGCGAAGTGATCTCAAAGATAAAAGTAACTTTGAAATAATTTATTAATGTATTAGATAAACCCAGTTTCAGAATGATAAAAGAAAAAACGTTAGACCAAATAATGTGGCTAATTAACAGCGGTCTGATTTCTAGCCCGAGGGTTTAAAGTGCTCTTAAAGTAACTGTCTTTAAACTGAACTCAAAGAATGCAAAAGCGGCAAGTTCAGAAAATAAAAGGCAAGAACAGGACTTTAAGTGCATTTTAAACCCATGGGCTAGAAATTGTACCACTCTTAATTAGCCGCATTATTTGGTCTAACATTTTTTCTTTATCATTCTGAAACTGGGTTTATCTAATACATTGATACATTCATACAATTTGGAAGAGTCAGTTGAAGTCACAAGGACCGAATATTTGCCCTCGTTCAGTGAATGCCGGCAAATCTGTTATTCCATTGGTTAAATCATATTGTTGCTATGACTGAAATGCATTCATTCATCACGCATAGGCACAGTCACATAAATATTGCACAAAACATGTCCCTAACTGAAACCGAGAGGTATAAAAACATATTTCACTCTTTGTAAAGAAGTTTGTGAGAAAATATAACTGTGTGATTGTATAGACACGTTTCCTGATAATACATTGACATTCACAAACAGTAGATTGCACTGCAGTTTGTAAACATTTTAAGTTTCATAAACTTCTCCTTGATTTTCAAAGATAGTATAATACTGTCTACTAAAACTCCTTTTTGTTTCAACTAAGTACTCTCACATATATTAGTTTATAATAATGTTTGTTATTATTTTTTAAAGTGTTTTCCATTCAAGGAAAAGAAGTAAATTCCTATGTCAGAGTAACCAAGGTAGATGAAGAATAGGTATTAGCCAGAGAGGTCTAGATGTTAAAATCAATCTTCAAGCCTCAAAGAAGCTCCGTGAACAAAGAGGAGTGCCAGGTGTCATACAGCTTTCCTTCACTCTAATTCATTCTTGACTAGAGCCTGTATGCCTGTTCCAGGGACAGTTAAACTCTTAAAGGATTTCTTATGATCTTTACTAAATACATTAAGAAGAATGCCAACCAGTGCCCTTTTGTGTACTGAGGCATGTAGTCATGTGATTAAAACAGGTAACATGAACTCTGACTTTAAAACGTATTATAGATACAAATGCTCTAAGCTAGGAAAGGTTTTCCACATTCACAGTCAATGATGGGAACCTTTCATTCCTCAGAAATCATCCCTTTTTAGGTCATCGAAAAAGAGTACAACTGCTGCAGCTCATGATGCAATATCTTCATGAGCCCAGAGCACATACAAATCCTAAGGGAACCACCATAATACAGCGCTAATTCTTGGCACCGGAACAGAGGAAACACACTCTATCCTGCACATACCTGCCAGAGCAGGCCACTTTCCTCTTCTGTGAGATTTAAAAAGCTCCCCCAAAAGGTTATTACTCCCATCACCAATACACAGAAAATGGAGGAAAGGCTGTTTCCAGTTCTCAGCCTTTAAACAACTCTAAATGTCAGTACTCATAGTGGCATATTACAAAGTAATAAACAGTGCACACT
Organism: Hylobates moloch; assembly: GCF_009828535.3. Taxonomy (NCBI): domain Eukaryota; kingdom Metazoa; phylum Chordata; class Mammalia; order Primates; family Hylobatidae; genus Hylobates; species Hylobates moloch. The sequence continues at coordinate 9,205 of NW_026652637.1, forward strand.
TGGGGGCAAACCACATATAGAGCTAATGAAGAGCTCACTGTGATTAAGATTAGATCAAACACTAGCAGACTGTAAGCAAATTTTATCTGAATTCTGTAATGAATATACATGCTGCAATAACATTAAAAAAGCATGGCAGCCTATTCCAAACCAACGAGAACAGTTTTGTGCAAAGAGTGGGTCTCTGCGTGTTTGAACTCCCACCACATAAGGGCAGATATGCATGCTAATGACCTACAATTATGAAATTAAAAAAGAAAAATACCAAAGGATGCCAGAGTGAACCTCAGTGAAAGCCACAGAGACCCACTCTCTTTTAACTTTTTACAAATAAACTTAAACTATAAAATAGAAACACAAATAATCATGAGTGGCTCCAACATTCAAATGAACTAAATGAATTGTGTCGGAGATTAACACCATAACTTGGTTTCTTATTTAAAAATTTCTTGGCCAGCTCTTTGATGATGATGATGTTTATCTCCTTCTTCTCGGCAGCCAAGCCCAGCCAAAGAATGGAACACAGCAGTTGCTGCCCAAGCCTGGGTGCTCCTGGTGGTCCCGCATGATCGGCTGTGCAGTAGGGTTGTCACAGGGAGGACCCTCCCTGGCCTCTCCTTGCGCAGAGGAGCTGAGGTTCCCCTCACAAAGATCTTTGGAGAGAGGGAGGCAGGGATCTGAGCACAGTGGGAGCCCCCCTCTTCCTGCCTGCCCACCCCGCCTGAGGGCTCTACTCACCACCATGCTTGTCTGCAGCCCCAAGCTCCTGGGGGGCTGGGGCTCCTGGACCGGGCTCATCAGCAGGGTTCTGGGCAGCAGCCAGGAATTTTCTGTGCCCATTGTTGTCGTCGCCACAGGCCCCGATACCATCTGCTGCAGCTCCAGCAGCTTCACCTGGAGGGAGGGGTGCTCAGCTGTCATGCCACTGCCTGTGCCCACCCTCACACCCACCCCCACCCACACCCCCACAGAGTTGTTGCACACTCTACCTTCATCTCCTCCCTGTCCTGGGCCAGCCTGATGAGGTCCTCCTCCCAGTGCCGCATCTTTGGCATGGCGCCCTGGCTCTGTTAAAAGGTGATGGGTTTTCCTGCAGGGGGACAGGGCTCAGACCCTGGGGCCTCTCTGACGGCCCTGCAGCTCCCCCTGCCGTGCCCTGGCCTCCCACTCACTGATGGCATCTCTCTCGCCAGTACTGGATGAATCGTATTTCTTGTTTCTTCACCAGCTCACTCAGGTCTGCCTTCTCCTCCAGGTGGTCCATAAAGCTGCTCTGGAGCCAAAATATTGTGGTCACATCTCGGCAGTGACCTGCCCTCAGGTGGCATTTTCAAGTCATGGAGAAGGCGGAGGGGAGTCCTGGCGTGGACCAGCTTCTCCATGACTTCCTGCAGGACCCGCTGGGTCTCCCCACTCACAGACTCGCCCCCAGTCCCTGGGGCTGGGACCACTGCCTCTGGCTCCTTCTGGGCCGAGGCCACCGGGTGAGCCAAGTGCTGGCAGCACACCCTCTGCTCTTTCACCTGCTCTAATAACCGTGCCTGTCTCTCCTGGGCACTGGCTCCAGCGGACTTGAAAAATGCCACCTGAGGGCAAGAGGTGAGCATTCTTGTAGGGGCATACACAGAAGAAATGGGGCAGAGAGTTGGAGCGCAGCCCCTTCCCCTGGGGCCTCAGAGAGTGCACCTGTTGGTCACAGGTGAAATGGTGTCTGACCACTGGCTCCCGGAAGGGGTGAGGGTCCAGAGAAATCAGAAGGCAGGGAATCTAAGAGCATAAAGGGGTCTTGGAGGGACCACAGAGGAAGGTGGCAAAATGGGTGCAGGGGGAGTCAGGCTCACCGTGGCCTCCCAGCTCTCCAGGTCCTCTGGGACGCTCGGCATGGGCCGAGGTTCTCCTCCATCTCCTGTAGGGGGTGGCCAGAGGGGTCCTCAGACAACCCAAAAAGGGAGGTACCATGGGCCCACCTCTACCTCCATGCTCACTGTGTAACCCTGAGCCAGCCCCTCCCCAGAGAGGAATGAGCTGCTGTTCTTTATTTTTACTTTTAAGAATCAAGATCTTGCTATTCCGCCCAGGCACACTCCCAGTACTGGTCGATGTGGGAGTTCTGACCTGCTCCCTTTCTGACCTGGGCGAGTTCAGCCATCCTTAGGCAACTTGGTGGCCCCCCACTCACAGGAGGTCACCACACTGATGCCAGACTTAGTGCAGGCGCCCGGTCGGCATAGTGACCAGCTGCTCTAAAGGTCTCTTCCAACTCCTCAATCCTATGCTGCTAACAGTCCCCCCTTCCTTCTGGGGCTCTCTCCTCTTCCTCTGAGCGGTCTCCCATACCTTCCCCAGGGAGAGCCATGAGGCCCAACTGGGCTGTTAGCTGCTGGTTCTGCTGGCTGGCAGCTTCCAGGCGCTCCTAAGGGGCCAGGAAAGAGTGAGAAGGGATGGAGTTTGCAAGGTCGTCCCCCTCACAGCCCCATCCTTGCAGCTCCCTCCCCTGGGTCGCCTGCAACTTTTGGCGGGTCATCTCGGCCACCGCTTTGCCCCAAGCTTCCTGCTGCTGCAGCTGGTTCATTAGCTGGGTCTGCTGCAGTCACTGCCTGTGCAGCACCTCTTTCTCAGAGGTCGGCTGCTGATAGGTGGCCACCTGCTGCTGATAGGTGGCCACGTACTGCTGCAGGTGGCCCAGGTAAAGGTCTGGCTGCTGCTGCAGACTCTGAGCCTCTTGGCTCTTCAGCCTCACCTGCAGGAAGACCCTGGGTGTGCAGGCACGTGGTGGCTGGTTTCCAGATTCTGGGCCCATTAATAGGGTAGCGAGGGCACTGTGGGGGCTCTGCCAGCTGCCCAGGCCCCTGTCTCCTTACTCCAGGCCTAAGTGACTGCCTCTCTTTCCTAGAACCCCATGCCTCCTTCCCCAGCCTCAAATCTCATACCCTCTTCTCATTTAATCCTCAGCACCTCTGTAAGGAAAATGCTAACTTCCTTTTGAAGTTAAAGAAACAGAGACTTAGAGACGCAAAGTACTTGAATGGTGACCAGTGGAAGGGAGGCTGGAATCCAGTTTTAATCAGAATCACCCACGCAACTCACCTCTGGTTGAACAATCTCGTCCTCACCTCCAAGGTGAAATTACAGGCATGTCACCATCCCCGTAATTTTAGTAGAGATGAGGTTTTACCACATTGGCCAGGCTGATCTCAAACTCCCGACCTCAAGTGATTCTCCTGCCTCAGCCTCCCAAAGTGCTGGGATTATAGGCATGAGCCGCTGCGGCTGGCATAAGGAGCCTGTTATACCACTGTCTCTTCCCCTGTGACTGGGGGGCTCCATGCCTCTAGCTGGGATGATGATGTCCAGACCTGGGAGGAGCCCAGGGATACCCACCTCTAAAAGTCAGAGGGCAAGAAGCAAGAAACAGCCACAGGACTGCCCTGGGGGGTGCTGTGGTCACCAGCCCCCAGGCTGGAGCTGCCTCTGGCCTGGCACCTCCCCTCCCCAGAGGCTAGTGCCCGTCTCCCAGCCCTTCTTGGATGGGGTGGAGGTTTCCGTCTCCTTCACCTCATCCAGCTTCTCCTGTAGCTCCTTTACTTGCTGCTCCAAATGCAGGGTGCTCTTGTTCTCATTGTTCAGGACAGAGAAAAGCAATCAGCAACCACCCACTGCAGCTGGAGACCCCAGAACTTGGTGTCTGCCTCCCATGGCACCAGGAAGGGTGGAGGCAGGTTAGAAAAATCATCCCCTCTCTCCCACAGCCACCTGGTTCACAGGTGCCTTTAGAAGTAACATTTCACGTGAGGGCTACACTGCCCCATTTTAGAGGTGGGGAAACAAAGGCCCGGAGGGCTAGGGAGGAGGGCAGGCTCCCCAGCTGGGGCAATGCACCAGCTCCTCGAAGATGCTCTGTGGCTTGGCCAGCTACTGAAGCTTCTCCTGCTGTTCCTGAAGCCTCTCCTCCTGCTTCCAAAGCCTCTCTTCTTGGACCCGGTTCAGGAGACTTATGCGCTGATTCTTTTCGACCTGGGCCTGGAGCTCTCCTGCCACTCTCTCGAGTTGCTTCCTCAGGTGCTGCAGCTCCACTTCAGAGGGCAATGCTGGGGGCTCCGGGGACAAGGTTCAGCTGAGAAAGGAAGCAGACAATAAGGGCCTCTGGATTCTTAAACAAAACAAAACAAAACAAAAACCCTCCTCTTGGTGCACAGCTCCTCTCAGGCTCCCCAAACTTGGCCTCGCTGCTAATGATTCCTTGCACCTGGATGGTAGCCTGTCTTCAAAGCCACTTTCAGATAGAGAGAACTGTGGGTGGCTGACAATGGGCCCCCTTTGCTGATAGGGACACTGAGGCTCATAGAGATGACGACTTGCTGTCTCCTGGCACAGACCTCTTTCCCTCTGCCTCCCTCTCCAATCCACCCACCTCCCTAGGGCATTCTAAGCCACCCCCACAGCCCTCTCATGCCAGTCCTGCTCCCAGGTCATGCCAGCCCCATCTTACCCATCTGATTTTTGAGTTTGGACTGCAGCTCCTCTACCTGATGCATATAGTGATTTTTTGACTTTTTCAATGTGTCAATCTGCCCAAAGCACAGAGGGAAAGGGCCCTGGAGAGAGGGGCTGGTGGCTGGGCAGGCTCCCATCTCCCTCTCTGCCTCCACCCCCACAAAGCCCAGAACCATGACCACCTCTGGCTGTACTATTCTCATTTTACAGAGGCCCAGAAAGATCTAGTGACCTATCTAAGGTGGGGTGGCTGAAGGGTCAGATCTCACCTCCTGCGACATTTTTCTCATCCTCTGCTGCCACTGGTCCCTCTCTCCTTCTATTTGGCAAGCATATTGATCTCGTTCTAATTGGACTTGGGTCAGCAACTGCTTCAACTGCAAGAATGGGCACAGAAGTTAGGAAGGGCTGTCACTGGTCCTCACCTGCTCCTGGCCACCTGGGGTCATCTTCCTTCCACATCCCTCCCTCTGCAAAACCTCACCCGTGTTAGCTGTGTTTTCAGCCGTGCCTTCTCCTCTGTGGATTTCTTTAACCGCCACCAGCTAAGTTCTCTACTGCAGCTCGAGAACTGGATGGTGAAGAGTGAGAAGTTTCGATCTGGGGAGCCCGGGACATTCCACAGAGTGCCCCTTAAAAGGGCCAGGGCTAGGCTCAATAAACAACTCGGTCAGTAAAGATCAAGGCATTTCCAAGCCCATAGTCTGGTTTTTAAAAGAACTCAGAAAAGTTGGAAGGGACAGGGAAAGAGATTGAATTTACAGCTGGCTAACAGAGGCCCAGAGAGATCAGATAATATTGCTATTGTTATTACTATTATTATTGCCACTGTTTGAACCTTTATGGAGTGCTTCAACAGGTACCATGCTAGCAATCCCATTTAATCCTCGCAACCACCATAGGAGACTGTTACTATGATCACCTCTATTGTGTATTTGAAAAAACATGGAGTATTTGAGGTTAAGTGCTTGCCTAAGATCAATTAGGCAGAGCTGGGATTTGAACACCCAGGTCTATATGATTCTCTAAGCCCATTTTTCTTGCTGGGGGTGGGGGCACAGATAAGAAGGGGAAAATTAATCTTTATGTGCACTGTTTGAAACGATGATACATTCGCATAGTCCAAAACTCAGAAAGTACAGAAAGGAAGTATCTCCCAGCCACCCTGTTGCTCTCTCCTGAATTTTTTATGAACCCTCTCAGACATGTTTTATGTCTATTATCATAGTATGTACACAAACACGCACACACACACACACATTTCCCCTCTCTACAGAAATGGTAACATATTAAAGGTACTCTTCTGTACCTTCACAGTACGAGTACCCAATACCCCACCTAGGACCTGGCCAAGACCACAGCCAGGTAAGGGCAGGGCAGGCACTTGGCCTCCAAGCTCTGTGTCCAGTGCTCACTCCCCACAGTGCCCCCCAACTCACCCACAGCAGCTGACTCAGCCCCATGCTGCCTCTAACAACCATAAACAAAAGCAGCGAGAAATGGCCATGCTGCCTTCTGGGCAGGACACTCCATCCTGCAGAAGGGACCTTTAGGCTCACTCCTCCATCTGTGAAGCCGGGCACCCAGGGGACAGGGCAAGTGGTTGAACTCACACTGATATCCTTCTGTGTGGTGGCGACAGCAGAGAGAGCCCGCTCCAACTCTCCTATACACTGCAATGAACATTGCAGGTGGCCTGCCAGATCCTTGGACTCTTCTGCAATGAGAGAGTTGAGATGGGGCCCAAAGGACTCCCCCTGAAGACCTGTCAAAGTGCCAGGTCGAAGGACGACAGGGTGCCCAGATTCCTACCTTCAAAGTGTCTGTTAGCACTTTTTGTGCGACACAGGTCCGTATGTAGTTTATTTTTTTCTATTTTCAGTGTCTTGATTTGAACCTTTGGGAGAATAGCCAAGCAAGTGCTGAAAGAGAAGGAAAGAAACATTCTCGGGAGGACAGGAGGAAACTTCACACCCTCCACTCACCTCTAGCTCCCTTTCAGCTCTCTGTGTTTTGTTGTTTGCTTTCTTTTCCTCTAGGAAGAGGAAGACAGAGCTCTTACCAGAGGGAGGCAGAGATGGCCACAGCAAGAGACATGCCCCCAAAATGCCACCAATGCCCCAGGACAGGCCCACCCATGGGACCAGGTTATGAGAGGCCCTGTGGGGATGGGGTGGAATCTGGAGGGTGAGCCTTCTTCCCCAGGCTGGGAGTGGGTGAGATGAGACTGAGGCCTCTATGTCTGAGTGCCCCCCAAACCCAGCAGTCATGTCGCGAGGAAAGGAAATCACGTTACTTCTTCCAGTTGATGTTCCAGTTCTTTATTCTATTGTTTCTGTGGGGAGAGTCAAATGAAGGTGATGGAGGGTGGCCCCCTCAACTCTATTCCCCAGACCAGGAAGCGGTAGGCAGGGGCCAGGAATGGATTTTAAAGGCAAAGTTCTCAGACATAATGGGAACATGAACTGGTAAACTCTCCTCAAGCTCCCAAGGACAGAGGATTTGGGTCTTTGTTGGTTTTTGCCCACAGCCACAGAACTCAAAGTCTGAATCAGGACTCTCTTGAGAGGTCAGTAACATAAACCCCTAGAGATGGAGTTTGAGAAAGGCCCCTCCTTCTGGCAGCTTGTGATTTGGAAAAGTGCGTTCATTCAATAAACATTTACTGAGCACGTACAGGCCAGGTACGGTTCTTCACAGCAGATATAGGATGGAAAAGGACAGACAGGAGCCCTTGGCCCTGAGGTTTCCTTGGTAGGAGGCCTTTAAATCTCGGACTCTCAGAGCTAACAGAGACCTTTGATACTCACTACCTCCTCTGGAAACACAAGCCCAAAAAGGAGAGGTGGCTTGTCCAGAATCGAAGAGCAAATTAGGGACTGAGTCACGGCAGAAATACGGGGCCCCTGACAACCAGTCAGGCTAGCACTTCCCCAAGAGGCAACAAGCCCAGGGCGTGTGTAGCAAGGACTCGAGCAGGGGTGTCTGGAGAGGAGAGAGTCGGCAAGGAGAGCAGCAAAAGAAGAGCCACGCTGAATGCACTGGGGTCCCTCCAGGTGAGGCCTGGGTGCCCCAGCTCCCTATTTGTCCTTGGCACCAGGGGCCCCCAGCCCCTTTCTTCAGGGCCCCAAGGGGAAACTGGAGCCCAGGATTAGCAGCGTGGAATCAGGGGACCCCACTGGACTCTTACCAAAGATTTGATGGTATTCTTCAGTTGATTGATTTGTGTGGACCTTGAATCCAGGACTGCTTGTTCTTGGCACGGGCTCTGAGGCGCATGCACAGAGGAGGAGGTGGAGCAGGAGTTGGGGGAGAGGTAGAGAGAACAATCATCAGGGCTGGGGTGTGTGTGGGCTGTCTCAGCTGGCAGAGGGGCCCCCAGTCCCCACTGTGTGAGGAGGATGGAGGGTTGACCTGAAGGGTCACTGCACCTCCACCCAGAGCCTCTTACTTCCAGATTCTTCAGGGTAGCAGATGATGTAGGGCCCTCCCCGTGGAAACCTGTTGCTGACTACAAGAGATGAGAGTGCACATGGAGATGTTCTGCCCCCCTCAGTGTCTGAGCCCTCTGACTTCCTTTCTTCCCCATCAACTGGCAACATTTTCTTTTCTGCCTTTCTTGGACCCTTTATCCCATAAGTCCTTTGTGCGAACTTCTCTCATGGTTCTTGTCTCCCCACCATCCCACCCTTGGGCCCTTTCAGTGACTCCTGATGGCAAGTGGCTGTTCTCATTGTCCTGGCTTCCCCATGAGACTGGTGATGAAGAAAATCAAACAGCATTGACCATATCCTGGGTGTCCTGAGTGTTTACAGCAGGCCATGTACTAGGGATTAACATAAAAACAACAATAACAAATCCCATTTAAACTTCACAAATGGAAGTGAAACAATACCACCTCTATTATATAGATGTGAAAAGAGAGGCCTAATGAGGTCAAGCAGCTGGCCCTACATCATATCCCTAGCAGAGCAGATGGAGAGGCAGAGGCAGGTTTCAAATCCAGAATTCCTTTTTTTTGTTTTTGAGACAGAGTCTTGCTCTGTCACCAGGCTGGAGTGCAGTGGTGCGATCTCGGCTACTGCAAGCTCCACCTCCCAGGTTCACACCATTCTCTGGCCTCAGCCTCCTGAGTAGCTGGGACTACAGGCACCTGCCACCACACTTGGCTATCTTTTTGTATTTTTAGTAGAGACAGGGTTTCACTGTGTTAACCAGGATGGTCTCAATCTCCTGACCTCATGATCCACCCGTCTTGGCCTCCCAAAGTGCTAGGGTTACAGGCATGGGCCACCTCACCCGGCTAAACCCAGAATTCTTAACCAGTACCCAGCAGTCCATCCACAATCTTAACAATTACCCTCTATTGCCCCTTGGGCCCCCTGTCCCCAGAAGCCTGGTCAGCCAAGACTCACATCCCCAGGTGAGTGGCAACCACCAGAATTGGCTGTCTCAGGGATACTGCCATTTGTTTTCCTGTTCCTGTTTGCTCCTGCTGGAACACCATGGCTGTTTCTCTTCCAGTAATCTTTTAACTGTTGGAAAGAAGAGCAGTAATACTCATGAGAACTATCAGCACCTACAGCCACATCCTTCTCTACAGTCTTTACAAAATACACTTATACACCATCTGATTTAATGACACCAACAACTGTACAAGGTGTTGTCACAATCATTTAGTGACTGAGAAGAATTGATATCATGGCTAGAAAAAAAAAAAGGAAAAGGCAATACTGGGACTTTGAAACTCAGTCTCCTGACTCCAAGCTCTGTGGTTTTGCCAAGAATCAGCAGCTGCCAGGGACCAAAACCAGAGGCAGAGGTAGAAAAGTAGACATTAACTAGGCAGGAACTGTATGCCATGTGGTTTAGAGTCATACATCCTCACATGTCTGTTAGTGTGAAGAAGTGCACCAGTACCTCTCAAACTTTTATATCAATGTGTCCTCATGGCAGAAGGCAGCCTTTCTGTTAAATCAGAATTTATCAGAAAGAGGGCAACCCAAGCCTCATTTCAGAGAGAGGTCTGGTATACTCTTAGAAACCTATGTGACTGTCATCCCTAAGTACATTAATGTTTTTTCTCTTGATCTCAAGAGAATCAAGGGAAACTGATGCTTCAGAAAGATGTCCCATATTTATCCTGTGGCACTCAAAGTACCTCAGGTTGAGATAATATGAGGAAGATTCAAGGTGTCAAGTTCAGTTTCCCCAGATCTATTCCACAGAAGATGAACAAGTCTCACTTCAGAGACCACTGACTGAAGGAGAGTCTGGTCCCAGAACCATGGAGAATTAGAATATGAGGTGGAGAACTCAGAAAAAAATGTCAAAATCTCTCTGGAAAGTAGAAGCCTGGGAGAAAACCAAACTAAACCCATTCTTTCATTGCCACCCAGAGATACTGTCAATGTTTTGAGCTCACGGGGGAAATGTAGGCTTTTCCCACTGTCAACATCTGTAAGGGAGTGAGGCAGCCTGAAACCTCTTGCTCCTAGGTCCCATAGTCTCCATTCCCCTTCCAGCTGGAAATTTGTGCTGTGACCAGAGGAATCAGAAATGGGGTGACAACGCTTAGGGCGCTGGGTTGTAAGATAAAAGGCCAGTCTTGCAGTAATGACAGTTCCTAGGTGGATTGTGACATCACTACACTCCACTCCTCCTGGTCGGGGGGAGGGACCATGTCAGCACCATGTCCAAGTCGCCACTCCATGATGTGGGAGGGAAACACAGGGTTGGGACCCAGCTCCTTGGAGATGCCAGTGCAAAGAACCCAGGGAGGTCAACCTTGAGGCAGCAGGAGGGGAGGGCAGAGTCTGCAGCAGGGAGTCCCAGGAGTCACCAGCCCAAAGTCACCCAGGGATGACTGGCAAGGGTGGGGCCTGCGTCCTTGGAGATGAGAGCCCAAAGAGCCCAGGGAGGTCAAGCTTGGGGCGGCAGGAGATGAGGGCCCAGTAATGGAGTGGGGAGCCCCAGGAGTCACCCACCCAAAGTCACCCTGGGGTGATTGGCAAGGCAGGGACTGGGCTGCTTGCTGAAGGGGTGGGGCTGACTGACAAAACTTTGGTGGGGGTAGCCCAGAGGCACCGGGGTTGGGGGGCCCAGTCCAGTGTGCCTCAGGAGTCGTATGGACTCTGGCAGGGGTCTTGTCGTCAGAGGGGATCTGTGGCTGGGTTGGGGGGCTATGACCTAGTGCGTTTTTACCTTTTTCTTGGCTGCAGCCAATTTGCTCTGTTGGGTTTCTTCTGCCATCACAGGGTGGGGAGGGAGGAAGGGTTGGGGCCAAATCAGCAAAATCCCAGTGAGCACCGATCAACACCTCCAGTCACCTAACAGGCAGCTGTGAGACTGAGCCAGAGGAGGCGTTACCGGGGCCCCAGTAGAATGTGGAATAGGGGCGTGGCCTTAATGCTCCAAGCCCATTGGTCAGTGAGAAAGATGAAAGGGAAAGGGGGCACGGCCAGACAGCAGTGTGTCCAGAGGGACCTGTGGCTCACAAGGAAAGCTGCCCATGCAACCACTGTTCCCACCCACTCTAAGAGAGGGGAGAGGCCTCTCACTCTGGAAGAGAAGAAGCGCTGGCTTTTGCTTTAAAAGCTTTAAAACTGGCCAGGCGCGGTGGCTCATGCTTGTAATCCCAGCACTTTGGGAGGCTGAGGCGGGCGGATCACGAGGTCAGGAGATCGAGACGACAGTGAAACCCCGTCTCTACTAAAATACAAAAAATTAGCCGGGCGTGGTGGCAGGCGCCTGTAGTCCCAGCTACTCGGAGAGGCTGAGGCAGGAGAATGGCGTGAACCTGGGAGGCGGAGCTTGCAGTGAGCTGAGACTGCGCCACTGCACTCCAGCCTGGGCGACAGAGCGAGACTCCGTCTCAAAAAAAAAAAAAAAAAGCTTTAAAACTTTAAGAAATATATGTGTGTATATGTTATATATATGTGTGTCCGTGTGTGTGTATCTATGTTTTACTCTGTAGCTGTCTTCATTATCCAGCTTCTATGCAAGGTCTATGATTTTGGCCTAAATTTTTCATCTTCGATTACAGTACAAAAATTACCAGTATTACCTTGTATGTAAAATCGGAATGACGTTATATGACATACATCACAAGGTTTATCTGAGAGTCAAATAATGTACATGAAAACACTTTGTAAATTAGAAAGTAATATAAAATGACAACATGATTATATATATTACTTAACACTAATCATTTGCTGTTCTTTTAACTGAAACAAAAAAAAGCTGAATAAATAATAAACAACTGCTGGCCAGGTGTGGTGGCTCATGCCTGTAATCCCAGGCTTTGGGAGGCTGAGGCGGGTGGATCACAAGGTCAGGAGATCAAGACCATCCTGGCTAACATGGTGAAACTCCATCTATACTAAAAATACAAAACAAATTACCCAGGCAAGGTGGCGGATGCCTGTAGTCCTAGTTACTCAGGAGGCTGAGGCAGGAGAATGGTGTGAACCCAGGAGGTGGAGCTTGCAGTGAGCCGAGATTGAGCCACTGCACTCCAGCCTAGGCAATAGATCAATACTGAAACACAAAATATAAAATAAAATAAAATAAACTGCCACAAAATAACATGCCATATTAGTAAATGATTAGTACGTAAAATAGATTAGGCAACTTATGAACATTATGTCTCTGACCACATTTAAATATGACCTCTCCACAAGTCTCAAAGTTAAAATTTTATTTTCTTGCCAATTTCTTGTGTTTATTTTTGTAACAACAGTGAAATTTCAAGTGTGTCTCACTCTAAGAAAACATACGAAAATAATATACAAAATTTTTAATTAGGTAATTTATTTAAAATGGATTTACCCTAAATGCCTGAGACAATATCTCAGACATTTCATAATTTCTTCAAGCAACAATTATTGAGCCTCTATTACGTGCCAGGCACTGTGCTAGGTGCTGGGTATAAAACAATGAGGAATAACAGACCTGGTCTATAGACAGTTTATCTAAGGGCTTCAACAGTAAGAATCAATTCATTTTAAAAGTGCATTCATTTAAGAAAACATCTGTTGCGTAAGAAGTATCTATAAACCTAAATGGAAATTATTTTCCACTTAATCCAATTTAGTGTTGATCATTATTGTAGTAACTACTTTTCCGCATACCTTGTAATGTTTAGCAGCGATTTTCAATCCTTCATCATTATCCAGGTTCTGTTCTGCTGCAATTTGGCTAGCTAAGGCTGCACAATTGAACAACACACAACTCTTTTCATACCCTAAGCTTGCAAGAGTTGTAAAAAATTAAGAAGGAAAAATTTATCAGATTATTTTTTCTAAAGAAAACAAATGTTTCAAAGAGAAATACTATGACCTCTATCATTCCGCTGACTCTCACAAAAACAAGTTTCCAGACCTGTTTTCTTGCTGTCATATGCTCCCATATTTCAAGCTGCCCTTACAGGCATTTATTTCAACAATATTCCCATCACCTAAAACGCTAAAGAACAGGAAGTTCTTCTTTCTCTCCTTCCCTTTACTTCCACATTTCTATTACAATCAAATTCAAATGTAAAAGTCATTTTCATGTCATTTCTCTAAATTTCTTAAATTTGAATAAATTATTTCCATTTTTCCATCACCTCTCAAAATCACATTGTCCCACCACAATCAAACCAGTTCCTCATCATCACAAATCTAAGTCAATGCAATTACCTCCTAGCTGGCCTTATGCTTTACTCCCTCATGCAAATACATTTCTCAAAGGGCTAGTAGATTAGCTGGGCTAAACCCCAACTCTGATTAAAAAAAAAAAATCTACACACCTCACATCCACTTAGGATAGCTCCTATTAAAAAACAAACAGAAAATAAGCATTGAGGAAAATATAGACAAACTGGAACCTTCCTGTACTGTTGGCGGGAATGCAAACTCGTGGTTGGGCATGGTGGCTCACTCCTGTAATCTCAGCACTTCAGTAGGCTGAGGCAGGAGAATCTCTTGAAGCCAAGAGTTTGAGGTCAGCCTGAGCAACAGAGCAAGACCCCATCTCTACAAAAAAAAAAAAAAAAAAAAAAATTGTTTTTAAACAGCCAGGTATGATAGTACATGTCTATAGTCCTAGCTACTTGGAGGCAGGAGGACCACTGGAGCCCAGGAGTTCAAGGCTGAAGTGAGCTATAATCATGCCACTATACTCCAGCCTGAGCCACAGAGTGAGACCCTGTCTCAAAATAAAAAATTAAAATTAAAAAAAGTGCAACTGCTGTGGAAAACAATATGGTGGGTCCTCAAAATATTAAAAATAGAATTGCTATTTTATCCAGCAATTCCACTTTTGGGTATACACCCCCCAAAAAATGAAAGCAGATTCTCAAAGAGATATATATGTATGCCCATGTTCAGAGCAGCATTATTCACAAAGCCAAACATGAAAGCAACCCAAGTGTCTGCGATCTGATGAATATATAAACGAAATGTGGTATATACATACAATGGAATATTAGTGAGCCTTAAACAAGAAGGAAATCATATGCTATAACACGGATGAATCTTGAGGACATTAAGCTAAATGAAATAAGTCCGTCACAAAAAGACAAATATTGTATGATTCCACTTATATGAGTTGCCTAGAGTAATCAAATACATAGAGACAGAAATCAGAATGATGGTTATCAGGGATGGTGGTAGCGGGAGAGAGATTGTTGTTCAATTAGTACATTATTCCAGATTTGCTAGATGAAAAAGTTCTGGAGATGTATTTTACAACAATGTGAAATACCCCCAACACTAGTGAACTGTACACTTAAAAATGATTAAGATAATCACACTGGGGACTGTTGTGGGGTGGGGGAGGGGGGAGGGATAGCATTAGGAGATATACCTAATGCTAAATGATGAGTTAATGGGTGCAGCACACCAACATGGCACATGTATACATATGTACCAAACCTGCACATTGTGCACATGTACCCTAAAACTTAAAGTATAATAATAATAAAATAAAATAAAATAAAATAAATATATATTTTTTTAAAAAGCAAAAAAAGATAATAAATATCATGTTGTGAAATTTTTTTAAATGCAGTCTATGACTCTATTTGTATGAGGTACCTACAGTTAAATTCAGAGACTGAAAGAATGCTAGTTGCCAAGGGTTGAGGGGGGAGGGAAGAATGGGACATTATAATTGTTTTTTCTTCTTTTGAGACAGGGTCCCACTCTGTCACCCAGGCTGGAGTGCACTAGTGCAATCACACTCATTGCAGCCTCGACCTCTTGGGCTCAATCAATCCTCCTGCCTCAGCCTCCTGAATAGCTGGGACTACAGGCACAGGCCACCACACCCGGCTAATTTTTGAATCTTTTGTAGAGACAGGGACTCACTATGTTTCCTAGGCTGGTCTTGAACTCGTTGGTTCAAGCAATCCTCCCACCTCGGCCTGCCAAAATGCTGGGATTACAGGCATGAGCCACCGCCTCCAGTCTGTGAAGTTATCATTACTGGGCAGAGTTTCAGTTTTGTAAGGTGAAAAAGCGTTCTCGAGACGATGTTTGCACAATAATGTAAATGGACTTAATACCACTGAACTGTGCACTTAAAATGGTTAAGAAGGCATATTGTGTATACTGCATGACAACTGAAAAATAACTTTTAAAAAAGAATCTACAACAGCTCCCTATTGCTTACAGAATTCAGTCACTTTGGAATTCAAGATCGTGCATCATGTGCAAGGCATTGACCACCAGGAAAAATAAGGCTCCTTACAAAAAACACTGAACAAACCAATCTAGGAGAATCAGAACAACACTACATTTGTATGTTTGTGCCACAGAGTAGTACCATAAAGTAAAGCCCTCATTGTTACAGTACTTTGGTGGCCTCCTATGTAATAAAGGCCAGTTTTCAACTTGCTTCCAAACGAATTCTAGTGTCCTCATTCTAAACGAAAGCAGACATAAACACCAGCTACTCTAACCTGCTTTACTAAGGCCAAGGCGGGCAGATCTCCCGAGGTCGGGAGCTCCAGGCCAGACTGACCAACATGCAGCGACCCCATCTCTACCAAAAAAAAAAAAAAAAAGCCGGGCATGGTGGCTCCTGCCTGTAATCCCAGCCACTCCGGAGGATGAGGCAGGAGAACCACCCAAACTCGGGAGGTGGAGGCCACAGAGAGCCGAAACCGCGCCACTGCACTCCAACCTGGGCAACAAGAGCAAACCTCCACTCAAAAAGAAAAAAAAAAGGGAGCAGGTTTCACCATGTTGCCCAGGCCAGTCTGGAACTCATAGGCTCAAGCGATCATCTGCACTCGGCCGTCCAAAGTCCTGGGACTACAAGCGTGAGCCACCACGCCAGGCTGATCTATTCCTTTCTGATTAATAAATTAGGACTGGCATGGTGGCTCATGCCTGCAATCCCAGCCACTCGGGAAGATGAGGCAGGAGAACCAACAAAACCCGGGAGGTGGAAGCCGTGGTGAGCCAAGACCATGCCACTGCACTCCAGCCTGGGCAACAAGAGCGAAACTCCATCTCAAAAAAAAAAAAAAAAAAAAAGAGAAAGAAAGACCAGGTTTCACCATGTTGCCCAGGTTTGGTCTGGAACTCCTACGCTCAAGCGACCCTCCACGCTCGGCCATCCAAAATCCTGGGATCAAAAGTGGAGCCACCATGCCAGGCCGATCACGCCTGTAATCCCAGCACTTTGGGAGGCTGAGGTGGGTGGATCACCTAAGGTCAGAAGTTGGAGACCAGCCTGGCCAATGTGGTGAAACACCGTCTCTAATAAAAATACAAAAAAATTAGCTGAGTGCGGCAGTGGACGCCTGTAATCCCAGCTACCCAGGAGGCTGAGGCAGGAGAATTGCTTGAACCTGGGAGGCAGAGGTTGCACTGAGTCAAGACAGTGCCACTGCACTCCAGCCTGGGTGACAGAGTGAGACTCCATCTCAAAACAAAAAAATAAATAAATAAAATAAATTGGGCCATGCACGCCGGCTCATGCCTGCAATTACAGTACCTCCAGAGGCCGAGGCAGGTGGATAACCTGAGTTCAGGAGTTTGAGACCAGACTGAACAACAAGGAGAAACCCGGTCTGCATCAAAAGAAAAATGAGCTGGGCATGGTGGCTCATGCCTGCAATCCCAGCCACTCAGGAGGCTGAGGCAGGAGAACCACCCAAACTCGGGAGGCGGAGGTCGTGGGGACCTGAGACCATGCCATTGCACTACAGCCTAGGGGAACAAGAGCGGAACTCGGCCTCAAAAAAAAAAAAAAAAAGAGAGACTAGATTTCACCATTTTGCCCAGGCCAGTCTGGAACTCCTAGGCCCAAGCAATCCGCTGCTCTACGCCATCCAAAGTCCTGTGATCACAAGCGTCAGCCACCATGCCAGGCCAGTCTATTCCTTTCTGATTAATAAATTAGGCCTGGCATGGTGGCTCATGCCTACAATCCCAGCACCCGGGGAGGCCGAGGCGGGCAGATTACTTGTGGTCGGGAGCTTGAGACAAGCCCGACAAACATGTAGAAATCCCGTCTGCACACACAAAAAAAGAAAAAATATTACAAAATGAGCCGGGCATGGTGGCTTATGCCTGCAATCCCAGCCACTCGGGAAGTTGAGGCAGGAGAACCACCCAAACCTGGGAGGTGGAGGCTGTGGCAAGCCGAGACCATGCCACTGCACTCCAGCCTGGGCAACAAGAGCAAGACTCCGTCTCGAAAAAAAAAAAAAAAGAGAGAGACCAGGTTTCACCATGTCGCCCAGGTTTGGTCTGGAATTCCTAGGCTCAAGCCACCCTCCATGTTCGGCTGTCCAAAGTCCTGGGATCAAAGTGGAGCCACCATGCCAGGCCGATCACGCCTGTAATCCCAGTACTTTGGGAGGCTGAGGTGGGTGGATCACCTGATGTCAGGAGTTGGAGACCAGCCTGGCCAATAGATGAAACACCGTCTCTAATAAAAATACAAAAAAAGTAGCTGGGTGTGGCGGTGGACGCCTGTAATCCCAGCTGCCCAGGAGGCTGAGGCAGGAGAATTGCTTGAGCCTGGGAGGCAGAGGTTGCAGTGAGCCAAGACAGTGCCACTGCACTCCAGCCTGGGTGACAGGGTGAGACTCCATCTCAAAACAAACAAAAAAAATAAATAAAATAAATTGGGCCATGCACGCTGGCTCAGGCCTACAATTCCAGCACCTCCAGAGGCCGAGGCAGGTGGATAACCTGAGTTCGGGAATTTCAGACTAGCCTGAACAACAGGGAGAAATCCCATCTGTATCAAAAACAAAAAAAAAATTTAGCTGGGCATGATGGCTCATGCCTGCAATCCGAGCCACTCAGGAGGCAGAGGCAGGAGAACCACCCAAACTCACGAGGTGGAGGCTGTGGGGAGCCGAGACCACACCACTGCACTCCAGCCTGGGCAACAAGAGGGGAACTTCGCCTCCAAAAAAAAAAAGTGACCGAGTTTCATGATGTAGCCCAGGCCGGTCTAGAACTCTTAGGCTCATGAAATCCCCACACTCAGCCATACAAAGTCCTGTGATCACAAGCGTGAGCCACCATGCCAGGCCGATCAATTCCTTTCTTATTAATTAAGTGGGCTGGTCGTGGTGGCTCAGCCCTGCAATCCCAGCATTCCAGGAGGCCGAGGTGGGTGGATCACCTGAACTCGAGAGTTTGAGACCAGCCTAACCAACAGGGAGAAACCCTGTCTGTACCATAAACAAAACAAAACAAAACAAGTACAAAATTATTCGGGCATGGTGGCTCATGCCTGCAATCCCAGCCATTTGGGAGGCTGACGCAGGAGAACCACCCAAACCCGGAGGCGGAGGCCACGGGAAGCCGAGACCACGTCACTGCCTTCCAGCCTGAGCAACCAGAGCAAAACTCCGCCTCAGAAAAAAAAAAGAAAAAAAAAGAGACTGGTATTACCATTTTGCTGAGGCCAGTCTGGAACTCCTAGGCTCAAGCAATCCGCTGCGGTAGGCCTCCAAAGTCCTGTGATCACAAGTGTGAGCCACCACGCCAGGCCAATCTATTCCTTTCTGATTAATAAATTAGGCCTGGCATGATGGCTCACGCCTGCAATCCCAGCACCAGGGGAGGCCGAGGCGGGCAGATTACTTGAGGTCGGGAATTTGAGACCACTCTGACCAACATGGAGAAACATCCTCTGCACAAAAAAAAAAAAAAGAAAGAAAGGAAAACAAAAAAAAATTACAAAATGAGCCTGGCATGGTGGCTCATGCCTGCAATCCCAGCCACTCGGGAAGCTCAGGAAGGTGAGGCCGTGGGACGAGACCATGCCATGATCCAGCCTAAGCAACAAGAGAAATCTTCTGAACAGAGAGAGACCGGGTTTCACCATGTTGCCCAGGTTTGGTCTGGAACTCCTGGTTTTTAGGCTTTTGTTGAATAATGGATCTTTTACCCTATTAATTATGTCTTTATTTAATGTATCATGTTTCTATTCTTTAAAAATCATAGATTAAAATGATAACTACCTAATGAATTCTAATGAACTTAGGTTTGAAGACAGATGTTCCTTTCTGAATCGTATTGCTCCTACATCTAAAAGTTCAACTTGTAAAAAAAAAAAGTACACATTTAAGAACAAAAAAAGGAAAATATCATTTCTAGCCAGTGTTTCAGGAAAAATCTTGTCATTTCCTTCCAATGCAGCTCATCATAAAAGCTCTAAGGCAACAGTGTTTAAAATCAATTACCCAAAAAGGCCAAAACAATTTAACAAGAGTTAGCTAATGTTTTACTAAAGCAAACTCTCTTTTCTTTAAACATGATTAATGTCATTTAAGGGTTGTTATTAGCGGTGTCACTTCTAAAAATTGTGACCAATTTGTAATGAAAGAGCCTTTGTGTACACGTATGGGATTTATGGTAGGCACAGAAATTTAATAATGTGGTATTAGTGATTACATCTTTTCCTTGCCTTTGATATTTTAAGAGAACACTCCATTTTTACTCTGTCTCCTTGGAATGTCTCCTAAAAGGTCACTGAAGGATCAAGAAATATTTAACCTATAACCATCCAGGTTATAGCATCTCTATGCAAATTAGATTCTAGGATGACATTTAACAATGTTGGTGTTGGGTAGCATCATAAAAATCAATGAATTTTAGAGTTAGAAGGGGCTAAACAATGTGGGTGCAGAATCCTCTGCCTAGCAAGACCCGCCAAGCTGCCAGGCATGTCACAAAGACATACAGGGCAGACAACAGTGAATGCATCTCTTTTTTTTCCCAGCTTTATCCTGGTATAATAGACAAATAAAAAGTATATATGTTTAGGATATGCAACAAAAAAAAAAAGAGAAGGGGCTAAACAATATGGGCCAATAATTTTCAAACATTTTAACAGCTTATTTCTCATACAAACCCCAATATATACAAATGCTTTAAAATACATCTGCTGTGACTGAAAAGAAGGGCTATTCAAGCTGGGCCTATTGCTAGGTTCTCCAGCATCACAGTTACCTGCCCCAGCCCCAGGCCCACAATTTGAAGAACAAACAACCGTCTCCTATCTTAACACAATAGAAATCTAAAACATAATGTGTTTAAATCACGTGTCTACATTAGCACAGCATTATCCTTACATTTGAAATATAACTTGATCTAAATATGGTATTAATGCCATAATCTTTTGTTTTTCCTTCTCACTATCCGTGTTGTAATATGTTATTTTGTACGACTGAGTTTCAGAGTTTTGCACTTGAATTAGTTTTGGCAGGTCATGGTGCCACTGTAAATCAGATCCATACATAAATCTATGTCTCTCCATTAAAGAACAAAAACAAAAATCCTCCACTGTTCATTGCAAATACCATATTTTCCCTATCTTCGTATGCATAGAAGACCCCCAGCCACCAAAATCTCTATATATTTATCTTTGTAAATCCAGCTTTTGGCAATAGCAATGTTAGTAGCAATAGTTACCAG
>NW_026652638.1:0-29594 GCF_009828535.3 Hylobates moloch
GATTGTTTCCCTTCCTCTGGGTCAGTTAGGCTCTGGTCATACCCCAGTAGGTGAGGGTCTGGTTAAGTAGTTTCCCCTGAGGCCGGGCCTTCTGAAGAAGAACAGAGTGCTCTGGCATATTTCAAAATGGTAACTTTTCCTTTCCTTCTGCCAGAGAATGAGAGGATTTTTCTCCATTATCTACTGTGAGAACTTGGTAGGGCTCTTGGAGGTAAAATTCGTGAAAGTGGTTGGGGGCGTGGTCACCTGATGACTGGGTCTGCTTGCAGTTTTTAACTCCTAGCTTGTCCACACTGAGTCTCCAACATTTGTCAATTACAGTTCATATTTCCCTACCACAAAACCAGTTCCCAAGGTGGTCTCTGCTCATGAGTCTACTCTCGTAAGCTGTAACTCCCTGTATTTCCTATCTGTCTCTCCAATCTTGGGGGCAGCCATTTGCCCTGTGTCCTCCACTAGCTTATGGATCCAAGAAGAGTTGCTGATTTTTTTAGTCTGTTCAGGTTTTCAGGTGTTGTTAGGATAGAGTGAATAGAGTCATGATTTCTTTTCTTTCTTCTTCTTGTTTTTTATTTGTTTGTTTGTTTGTTTGTTTTGAGACAGGGTCTTGCTCTGTCACCCAGGCCGGAGTGCAGTACGTGATCATAGCTCACTGCAGCCTCAGACTTCTAGTCTCCAGAACTCTTCTTACCTCAGCCTCCCAAGTAGCTGGGACTGTAGGCACAAACCATCATGCCAGGCTAACTTCTTTTCAAGTTTTTGTAGAGATGAGGTCTCACTATGTTGACAATGCTGGTCTCAAACCCCTGAGCTCAAGCAATCCTCTCACCTCGGTCTCCCAAAGTGTTGGGATTACAGGCATGAGCCATGGCACCTGGCCAGAGCAGTGATTTCTAAGTTCTGTACATGCAGAACTGGAAACCAGAAGCTTCAGAGCTTTTTGGATTCCAGAATAATGGTGGATAGGAGCATAAACTTTGTGCTTAGAAGATTCTAAATGGATCAGGTAAGGATATATACTTTGCTATTAGTCCATAGGGCTTGGTTAGGCCTTGTCTATGTAAAGCATGGTTACAATGGGCAGGCCCTGCCTATATCCCAGTGAGATGCCATGTCATGGGAAACTAAGAAGGTAAGAAGGCCTAGAAACAAGTACAGGAAAGGAAGGAGTTGCTAATCTGGGAAACAATAATCATGTACGTGGCTGTCAGGACAAAATTACCAACTATCTTTGTTTTGTAGGATATTCATTTAAATCTCAGTGACAGGCATTTGGCCACTCTTAAGACAGCCCAATCACCTTCTAAGTATTCTCTTCCACGTAGGCATGCTCAGCCTTGAACCTCTACTGCAGAGAAAACTCTATGGTAGCCATTTTGTGTTACTTGGCTATTTTCTGGGGGCTTAGCCACAGCTGATTGGGTGAGCGTGGTCCACTGATCCAAGAGTAGCCCATCCAACAGTGTGAGGAGGATAGGATCCTCATAGGATTCCATGAGCCATCACCATCGAATTCTCTCTTCTGGGAACTGGAACTTGGATCCATGTTAGACATAAAGACATATGTGAGCTAAAGCTGCAAAGAAGCAGAAATCACAAAAAAGCAGAGGAATTAAGACGGCAGAGAGGAGCAAATGAAGAAAGAGAAACAGATGTATGTGGAGAGACTGTCCATAACCTAGAGAAGAAGGGTGCAGCCAGGACTACTTTTGCCTTGGATCTTTGCCGACTCCATTTCTAGCCCATGTCATTTTTTCAGTAAATCTCCTTTTTCGTGAGGGGGTCTGAGTGAGACTCTGATCTTTCTACCACCACCACATACTAAGGCTACTAGCTGCCAAGCCACACCAAGTACCTCTTTCCTCTCCAGGGTTTCACCAGTGGATTCCAGAAAGTGGGCTCCAGTTTCCTCCCTTGAGAAACTTTAAGGATGTCAATTACACATCTGCTTGAATTAATTCAAGTGAAGCCGGAAGTGGCCCACATCACCTACAAATACACTCTCTCGGCCCGTGTTTATTCAGCCAAAAGAGTTTGGTCTTGGTTTGACCCAAGCTGTCCCCTGATTGCAAGAGGCTGGACCGTAACATCTAGTTATTGGGAGCCATCCTCTGAAAAGATACACGGATTGAGGCAATTTGCAAATACAAATTTACTACAGAAACAGTTCATTGTATTGAAAATAGTGACTGTTTTTAAACACCAAATGCTGTCATTATGTAAAATTTGTGCAACACTCTCAGATCTTAAGTTGTAAAAGAGCTAGATACATACATCACAGAGAATATATACCCCAACTCAATGTGTACTACTAGCAACTGAAGTTTAATTTTAAATTGGGTTATAGAAAAATCCAGTATAGTAAATAAAACTTTTTGAAAGTCAAATGGGGATGTCATTTCCAGGAATGTGATGAATTAAATACCAAGACTGACCTGCTGGCTAAAACAAGTAAAATGCTGAGTGGTTTCTTTAAGATAATTGTTATATGCATTAATAAGCTGTCAATAAAGAAAACAATCATTGGAGGCTGAAATCAAGTGAGCACAAGAAACCAGAGTGGGCCGGGTGTAGTGGCTCACGCCTGCAATCCCAGCACTTTGGGAGGCCAAGGCAGGTGGACATTATGAAACCCCATCTCTACTAAATATACAAAAATTAGCTGGGCGTGGTGGCATGTGCCTGTAATCCCAGCTACTCGGGAGGCTGAGGCAGGAGAATCACTTGAACCACGGAGTCAGAGGTTGCAGTGAGCTGAGATTGCGCCACTGCACTCCAGCCTGGTGACAGAGTGAGATTCCGTCTCAAAAAAAAAAAAAAAAAAAAGAAAGAAAGAAAAGAAACCAGAGTGATCAGAGCACTAACATCAGTTCTCAACAAGAAAACACTTGTCAAGCTGATCACCTAGAGGTTTGCTTTTTAAAGTTTCACTCCTGGCAGGGAACAAGAGACAAATCGTAGGCCAGCTAAAGATGGGGAATCTTATAAAATCATAAAGGTAGCATTCTAGAAATCATCACCACCAACAAGGAACACACACACACACACACACACACCTCACACCATCATCAACAACAGTCACCATGAGAAGACAAGAAAGGAAAACCACCTGCCTTAACGTGGAATGACTGGATGCCTGAGGGATGAAAAGTCCCCTGAGAATTCCATATCACAAGCCAGCTCTCAGGTGAGTTTGAACCCCAATTCACATTACCATGTTGTCAAATAAACCTCAGGAGGAGAACGTGGCTTTAGATCAGTGGTCTCCAATCTTTTCGACATCAGGGACCAGTTTCATGGAATACAATTTTTCCATGACCCAGGATGGGGGTAGGAATGGCTTGGGATAAAACTGTTCCACCTCAGATCATCAGGCATTAGTTAGATTCTCATAAGGAGCTCTCAATTTAGATCCTTCACATGTGCAGTTCACAATAGAGTTTGCACTCTTACGAGAATCTAATGCTGCGCTGATCTGACAGGAGGCGGCGGTCAGGCGGTAATGCTCACTTGCCCACCACTGACCTCCTTCTGTGTGGCCTCGTTCCTAACAGGCCATGGATGGGTACTGGTCCATGGCCCAGGGATTGGGCACCCCTGCCTTAGATTACCCTTAGTTGATGGTCCCACAGGTGCCTGCCTTCCCTTAAGAAATTCACCTTGAACTTGAGACCCAAAGAATCCTCACACATAAAATTCCAAGGAATAGGAGCCTAAACACACACACACACACACACACACACACACACACACACATATACACACACACATATACACACACACAAACACACACCCCAAAAGGAAACAAGGAACTTCACTGAAGAGTGGTAGGCATAAAAAATAGAATTATCAAAAGTTGGAATTATCGGTCACTCAATATTGTTAGGCCTCAGGACACACCGCCCCAAAATATCCCTCCCAATAGAGACCAGGATATGCCACCCCAAAATATACTTCTTTGGCATATTTTGAGCTGATGATTCTGAGAAACTGCAGACACAGGAGTGGCTCTTGCCCTTTAGTAAAAGAAATTTGCCTTTATAAAGGAAATCTACATTAGTAAAAGTATCTGTATCAGGAAGACACCTGCTCCTGACAACTCTTATTACCTGAGAGACTTTTTTGTTTTGTTTTGTTTTGTTTTTTTGAGACGGAGTCTTGCTCTATCACCAGGCTGGAGTGCAAGGGCACGATCTGGGCTCACTGCAATCTCCATCTCCTAGGTTCAAATGATTCTCCTACCTCAGCCTCCTGAGTAGCTGGGACTATAGGTGTGCGCCACCACACCCAGCTAATTTTTGTATTTTTAGTAGAGATGGGGTTTCACCATGTTGGCCAGGCTGATCTTGAACTCCTGACCTCAGGTGATCCTCCTGCCTTGGCCTCCCAAAGTGCTGAGGCTACTGCCCCCACCCTATCACCTGAGAGACTTTCTATCTGCCTAACAAAATAATCCTTATTCATCTTACATTGCCTCCCCTCACCCTCGCTCAACTTGTGTCACCACCTGCCCTCGGAAGCCCCAAGCTCCTATTCCTTTCTGTAGCTCAGGATGCTGTATAAGCTTCAATCATCTGACCTTTCCTGGAGTCTCATATTTTGTGGGACTCCTGTGTGTATGTACATAATTAAATGTGATTTTTCTCTTGTTAATCTGTCTTATGTCAATTTAATTTGTGGCTCAGCTAAAGAACCTACAACGCTGGAGGGAAGCCATTTTTGCTCTCCTACAATATAAAATACATATATTTGATATGCTTAAGAAATAAAAGAGCGGGTAAAAATATGAGTAAGAGGTTAAAAAAAACTGTTTAAAGCTGAAGCATATACTTTAAAAATAAAAATTCCAAAACTGAAAAGTAAAATAAACACAATAATAGAAAGTTAGATAAAGCTAAATAAGGCATTAATAAACCGGTAGGTCTGAGAAAATTATGCAGAATATAGTACAGACAGACAAAGAAAATACGAAAGAAAAGTTGGGAAACTTGGAGGATAGACTGACAACATCTAAAAAACATTTAAGCAAAATTGCTAATGTAGAGGAGAAAGTGGTAAAGTAATACACAAAGAGATGAAAGCTAAGAATTTCCCAGAAAGGATGAAGGACAACTGTCTAATTCAGGAAGCTTAATACATTCCAAACAGGAGAAATTAAAAGTAATACGCATCCAGGCAGATCATAGTGAAATTGCAGAACATCAAAGACAAAAAGAAAAATTGTAAAAGCAGACATAGCGAAACAAGAGATTACTCAGCAGGACCAAAAGTTAAAATAACAAATTATCACTCAATAGCAACAAGGGAAGCCAGAAGACAATGGAGCAATATCGTCAAGGTGCTAAATAAAAAATAATTATGAACCTAGAATTGTGTGCTCAGGGAAAATAACTTTGAAGATTAGAACGAAATAAAAGTTTTTTTTTTTTTTAAGTCTTTCATTTCAGGGGTAAATGTGCAGGTTTGATCTAAAGGTAAATTGCATGCCACAGGGGTTTGTTGTACAGATTATTTCATCACCTAGGTAATAAGCATAGTACACGATAGGTAGCTTTTCAATCCTCTCCCTTCACCCACCCTCCACCCTCAAGTAGGCCCTGGAAAGAGTATTTTTAAACAGACTGAAAGGGTTTGCCTCATAGATCCTCACCAAAAAGAAATTCTAAAGGATGTGCTTTAGGCATGAGGCAGGTTAGCCCAGTTAGAAAGTTTAAGATGCAAAAAGAAATAAAAAAAAATGTTAAATATGCTACCAAATCAAAAGAAATATCAGTTGTAACAATATTAATAATAAGATTCCATGGAATCAAAAATCGAAATAAAATACACTACAATAATTGCATATAAAT
The DNA here is from genome assembly GCF_009828535.3 of Hylobates moloch. Taxonomy (NCBI): domain Eukaryota; kingdom Metazoa; phylum Chordata; class Mammalia; order Primates; family Hylobatidae; genus Hylobates; species Hylobates moloch. The sequence goes on from NW_026652638.1 coordinate 5,850, forward strand.
TGAAAAAGACCTAGTCATTGTTTTCTCAACTGAAAACTTTACGTTAAATTTTGTAAGTAAATATATAACTTCAAAGGTAGTAGGAAAGAGAAGAAAGTGAGAGAAAATAATCAATCCAAAATAAGACAAAAAGGAAAGAAAAAAATAGAAAAGATTGACCAATAGTAAGGGCAAAACATGATGAGAGAAATAAATGCAGATGTATTATTACTTATAACCAACGCTAGGCCTAAATCCACCCTTTTTAAGACAAAGATTACTGAATTGAATATTTTAAATGCAACTATATGTAGTTAGATAGAATGAATAAGATCTAGTATTTGATAGCACAAGGGTTGACTACAGTCTTATAAATAACTTAAAAAGTATAATTGGATTGTTTTTAACACAAGAAATGACAAATGCTTGAGACAATGGGTACCATCAGTTACCCTGATGTGATGAATACCTCACGTACCTCATAAACATATGTACATACTGTGTACCCCCAAATTAAAATTTTTTTAAATGCAACTATATGCCACTTATAAGTATTGTTTAAAATGTAAGGCTATGGTAACATTGAAAATAAAAAGATAGGAAAAGCCATAGCATATAGATTCTAAACAAAAGTCAACAGGCATGGCTATATTAACATCTGGCAAAAGAGAGTTTAAGGAAAAATCATAACTAGAGATAAAGAGAAGCCGTAATGAAAAGATGAGATTTCAGAACATCTCTCCAAGTAATTGATAATTCAAAATCATTAAAGATGCATATTTTAACAGCATAATCAACAGGAATAATCTTATGGATAGATACTGAACATTGCACCAAATGAACAGATAATCATATTTTTTCCAAGTATACATGGAATAGCTATGAAAAACAGACCATAAAATAACAAATTTCAAAATTGGTATCATACAACCAATATTCTCTGGCAATAGCTAATTAAGTTTTACATCAACATTAAAAGGTAAGCATATAATTACTTCTCTAATAATAACATAAAGATCTGTCACACGCAGCATTAAACTAAAGTCATTCCGCTTCATCTTTACTGAGTTCTCGCTGTGGTCCCTGTGTTCCTAAGTTGGCTGTTTGGCATCTGTGGCTGATTTTTCTGCATACAGCCTTAATTAGACACACATGATTACCATATTAGACATTTTACCTCATTGGAAGCAACCTTTTTAGTACAGAAGCCGCACATTGCACACTCTGAGGTGTCAGGAGCATATCTTGTGACGGGGAACCCAGACAAAGTACTGGGATTACAGGCGTGAGCCACCGCGCCCGGCCTAAACACAGTGTTTTATCTATACCCACAAACCTGCAAAATGGCCTCAGTTCTTCAAAGAGCTGTCTCCCTCTAGTGGCCAAAGATTAAAAAAAAAGAACCCCGCAAGAGGCTGGAGTCACTAAGGACATAAAACCTTTACACTTTCGTAGGGAATATAGAAATAGTCCTTGAATTTGGAGGCATTACTGTAGCATATAATTTCATGTCTCCTCACTATGAATCTGGGAAGGATTATGTCAATTTCAAAGGGTTCCTGTGAGAACTAATCTGAGTATCACTAAATGAGATCAGCAACGAGATGCTGAGACGTTACAACTGGGAGGCTTTCTCGCTAGTACCTTACTGGCTTTGGCACAAGCGTTTAGAAGTAAAACGGCGAGCAATGACAAATCACGCACCTTCATTGTCACTCCCAAATAGTTGAAGACACGGACTTCAGCAGTTGAGACCATAGATGTCGAAGGTACCCTAACGAGCTGGAGCTGCCCGGTGGTAGACAGAACGATATGGCTCCCATGACGGAAGGAACACCAGGGTCCTTGGTCTCACGCCCGTTTGAATAAAATGACGCGGACACACGTGGAGTGGTTTTAAGGAGTGGAGAACTTAACAGGCAAGAAAGAGGGAAGAGGCTCCCCCTGTACAGAGACAGACGGAGGGATCTCCAAGCCCAAACAGGGAACCCTGGGTGTGATGGAAAACAGCCAATTATATGAGGATGCTGGAGGAGGCGGTGTCTGATTTGCATGGGGCTCAGGGATTGGTTTCACCAGGAGTGTCATTCACGTAGGCCGTGGAAAAAACTGGCCTTCCCACCCTAGTCCTTTGATATGCAAATGCAGGGCCCCCTGATGTTCTACACGCGTGGGGATACGCGGCGGCGGCCATGTTGCCAGGCACATATGGGGAGAAGAAGAAGACAGTGGGAATTGCCATGTTTGGGTGGACCCAGTTTCTAACAGCTGGCATTTGTGTATCAAAGCTTGCCCCCCGACTCCTGTACTGAGTTGGGGCTTTCCTGCTAGACAAGAAATGTTTCTGGAGCTGCTTTAAAAGCAAAAAAAAAAAAAAAACTTCCCAAGGACCCCTTTTCCTCTCTGCCTAAAATAATTTCTTAATAACTCCTATAACAATTATGGCCCCTCAAAAGTGTTCACGTCCGATCCCTAGAGCCTGTAGATGAAGTAGGTTCCATGGAAAGGGGGAATTAAAGTTGCCAGAGGATTATCCTGGATTATTTGGGTCCATCCAGGGGAATCACAAGGGCCCTTAATGTGGAAGAGGGAAGGAGAAGAGGAGGTCAGAGTAACGTGTCATGCAAAGAACTGGAGGAGCTTGCACGGCTGCTGCTGTCTGTTGCTGTCTGGTGCTGTCTGGTGCTGTCTGGTATGAGAGGGAGAGGATCACAAGCCAAGGCATGTGGGCAGCTGGAGGGGTCAAGGAAAAGGATTCTCCCCTAGAGCCCCCAGAAAGAAACCCAGCCCTGCCAACACTTTTACTTCAGTCCTGGGAGACCCATTTCAGACTTGTGACATCCCAGAGTGTAAGATAATTCATTTGTGTTGTTTTGAGCCACTCAATTTGTGATACATTTGTAAGAACAGCAATAGGATATGCTGTATTTGCTCTTCTGGAGGAAACGGAAATACTGACAGATGTTGAAGTCACTCTTCCTAATCAGAAGTGACCTGCCAGTAAGCCTCGTTTGTACCACGAGCTCAGAAGTCTCACATCCAACTGAGATTCAGACTCTAGAACATGGACCCCAGTGAGAGGTGACAAGGTGCTGGCGGCCCTCGCTTGCTCTCAGCACCTCCTCGGCCTCAGAGTCTGCTCTGGCCATGCTTGAGGAGCCCTTCAGCCTGCCGCTGCACTGTGGGAGCCCCTCTCTGGGCTGGCTGAGGCTGAAGCCAGCTCCCTCTGCTTGCAGGGAGGTGTGGAGTGAGAGGCACGGGTGGGAACCGGGGCTGCCCACAGCACTCACAGGCCAACGCAAGTTCCGGGTGGGCGTGGGCTTGGCGGCCCGTACTCAGAGCGGCAGGCTGGTGCCACCAGCCCCGGACAGTGAGGGGCTTAGCACCTGGGCCAGCAGCTGCAGAGGGGGCACCGGGTCCCCCAACACTGCCAGCCCACCCGGGCCACACTCAAATTCTCCCCGGGCCTCAGCCGCCTCTCCACAGGGCAGGGCTTGGAACCTACAGCCTGCCATGTCTAAGCCACCCCTGCCCCACCACAGTGGGCTCCCGTGCGGCCCAGCCTCCCCAACCGGCTCTGCCCCCTGCTCCACAGTGCTGGGTCCCACTGACCACCCATGGGCTGAGGAGTGCAGGCGCCCTGCAGGGGACTGTGGGCAGCTCCGCCCACGGCCCTGGCGCAGGATCCACTAGGGGAAGCCAGCTGGGCTCCTGAGTCGGGTGGGGGACTTGGAGAACTTTTATGTCTAGCTAAAGGTTTGTGAACACACTAATCAGCACTCTGTTTCTAGCTCAAGGTTTGTAAATGCACCAATCAGTGCTCTGTGTCTAGATAATCTGGTGAGGACTTGGAGAACTTTTATGTCTAGCTAAAGGTTTGTAAACACACCAGTCAGCACCCTGTGTCTGGCTCGAGGTTTGTAAATGCACCAATCAGTGCTCTGTGTCTAGCTAATCTAATGGGGACTTGGAGAACTTTTACGTCTAGCTACAGGATTGTAGATACACCGATCAGCACTCTGTGTCTGGCTCAGGGATTGTGAACACACCAATCAGCACCCTGTGAAAACAGACCAATCAGTTCTCTGTAAAACAGACCAATCAGCTCTCTGTAAAATGGACTAGTCATCTCTCTGTAAAATGGACCAATCAGCAGGATGTGGGTGGGGCCAGACAAGGGAATAAAAGCAGGCTGCCCCAGCCAGCGGAGCAACCTGCTGGGGTTCCCTTCCACACGTGGGAACTTTGTTGTTTTGCTCTTTGCAATATATCTTGCTGCTGCTTGCTCATTGGGACTGCGCTGCCATTATGAGCTGTAACACTCACCACGTAGGTCTGCAGCTTCATTCGCGAGGCCAGCGAGACCATGGACCCACTGGGAGGAACGAACAACTCCGGATGGGAGAAACAACAATTCCAAATGCGCCGCCTTAAGAGCTGTAACACTCACTGCGAAGGTCTGCAGCTAAAGTCCTGAAGCAGCGAGACTATGAACCCACCAGAAGGAAGAAACCGAACACTTCGAACATCAGAAGGAACAAACTGCGGACACACCATCTTTAAGTAAACTGTAACACTCACCGTGAGGGTCTGTGGCTTCGTTCTTAAAGTCAGTGAGACTAGGAACCCACCAATTCTGGACACAACAGGGTCTTGTTCCTCAGTGCTCCTTTCCATATTGAGAGGAGCTGGCCCTGCCATTCTCCCTAAGACCGGCCAGGCATTAAGTATATTTGCAGGCTGAATATCTTTCTTCTCTTGTAGTATGTTCGTCTCCTCCAGCGCCACACATTCTAAGAAGCTATGTATTTGTAGCCTTTCTAGCAATTGATAAAACACTGATACTTTTGCCTCAAACCTGTAGCCAAGAAGGCTGATGCCAGTGCCAAGATTAAGAAGGGTAATCTCAAACCCAAAGAGCCCAGGAGGGGGAAGCCCCGCTGCAGCAGAAACCCTGTCCCGTCAGGGGAATGGGCAGATATTCCTGACGTGCTTGTAGTCCAGAAAAGCCATGTACAAGAGGAAGCATTCAGCTGCTAAATCCAGAGTTGAAAAAAGAGAAGGTTCTTGCTACTGTCACAAAACGAGCAGAGGGTGTTAAGAATGGAGGCGCCTGGATGGTTAAACTTCCCGAAATGCCTACCTATGCGCCTGCTCAGGATGCGCCTTGGAAGCATGGAGCCCTGGCGAAGAAAAACAAAACAAAACCCTTCAGTCAGCACGTGGGAAGGCCGCAGGCAGCCTCACTCCCCCCGGGACTGTTCCCATCATCCTCACTGGGCGCCACGGAGTCCAGAAGGTGGTTTTCCTGAGCTGAGCAGTAACTAGACCTCTGGTCCTCAACTGAGTTCGTCTGTGTAGAACACACCGGAAATTTGTCATCACCACCTCCATCAAAGTTGCTATCAGCAGTGTGAAAATCCCCATCTCACTGCTGCACACGCACAGACACCGGGAAGGTGAGCACTTCCACACAGAGAAAGAAATGCAGCTTCCACAGCAGCGCAAGACATCAGAAAGCTGTGGACTCACAAACGCGGCCCCGAACCAAAGTTGTCCCTCAGCTGTAGGGCTACCTTTATTCTGTGTTCTCCCTCACAAACGCAATGTATCCTGACCAACTGCGGTTCTCAATTTCTTGCAAAGAACCTAATTAAATAATGGATACATTTCAAACCAACCAACCAACCAAGCCTGGGTGCTTCTTGCAGAAGGCTTCTAGCCCTTTTTGCTGGATGGGGGAGCCCAGTCCTCACTGCTGCGAGGAGGAGCAGGGGCAGAAACAACGAGTGCTGTCCCCAGCTGCCCCCAGCCAGGCGTCCAGGCCCAACTCCTGTTGCACCTAGGGGGCCGCCACCATGGGCTCCCAGGGACACACGCGTGCTGCCCGAGGGCAGTGTGAGCAGAAGGGCCTACTCCCTGCAGGCTTCAGGAGAACAAAGGCCCTGATTCAGGGCTGCAGCTTCCTGCTGCTGCTAGCAGAAGGCTACAGGCCGGGCTCTCCCACCCGGGCAACATCACACTTCTGGCTTTCTTCACTGAGTCCCCAATAAATAGGAGGCTTTGAGCTGCAAAATGTGATACTGTATTTCATTAAACCCCGGAGACCCCAAATGACCGCCCCTGTGCTTCTGAGGGGTTTCATAAGGGTGGTGTGTTTCCAGGATGAGTTACAATCCCTTTTGTCTCTCGAGCGAGACTATTTTGCATATGTGCCACTCTGGTTCGGCCCGCGAGGCTGTAGCGGGGGCTCACACGTGGTATTTTTGTGGGGAGTCATTGCCATTTGCTTTGACTGAGACTTTTTGGAGGGCTTTGCTGTCAAAATTCTCACTGTGCCTACATGGTCAGTAAATACCTTCTTTCAACCTCCTTCCAGGCTTAAAACCAGTATGGAAAAGTTTAGTCATGTGTTTGATGCAACTGCATCTCGTTTCTATGGAAACCCAGGCTGCTACATAAACCTAATTCTATATTCCTCTGGCCTAGCCCATCTTTCACTAGCAATTTTGAAGGAGATTTTCACCTTCCCTGGGTATTAACCTTTGACTTGGAGACACTAGAGTGGCTTTGTGGATTGTAGAATATCCGTATGCAAGAACTCATAAAACCACATCCAAAACAGCCATTTCACAGGCTGTGGTCTCTCAACACGGAGGCCCACTCAGCCAAGAAGACAAGCTCGGCTGAGTCCTTCTCCAAGAAGGACCAAGAGCACCAGAGAAGGGCTGGCCGGCAGCCCTGTGATGAGAAGCACTCTGCTGGCGCACTCAAGCTGCAAGGACCATGTCATGATCGATGGGCAATGCCTGCCACAGACTTGGGGGCTGCAGAGGCACGGGTTCCCCCGAATCAGACACCATATGTCTACTTCAGAGCAAAGCAGTGTATTCAGTCTGTTATTTACTTGGACTCCTAAAGCAAGATGGTAGTAGAAGACCCTTCTGACCCTCCTAGAGCACAGGACCCTTCTAGAATCAGCTTCCTCAGGGCTTGGGCGCCAGTGTCTCATTCCTTTTATGTGGGTCAAGAAATGTGCTTCTCTTGAGCATTTGACACAGACCATTAAGAGTTAGCCGTGATGTGAAATGGGGGCCTATTCTTCCTAGAGCAGGGGCAGAGCCTGTCTGATTTCCCATTCCTGAAACTGGGGACTCTGGGAGGACACATTAGGAATGTTTTTGTTGTTACTGTAAGTGAAGGAAAGCTGACTTGAATTAGCTTAGGCAAAGGTTGAGAGTAAATGGTAGTGACACCCCACGAAAAAAATCCCCTGGAATCCCCTGCTACAGCCTCAGGGGCTGGACCACAAGCGCACATGCAAAATCGTCTCACCTGGGGCACAAAAGGTATTGTAAATCATTCTGGAAATACATCATCCTTAAGAAACCCTTCAAAAGCACAGGGGTAGTAATTTGGAGTCTTTGGGGCTTAAAGAAATACAGTGTCACACTTTTCAGGCGCACAGCCTCCCATTCATTGGAGACTCAATGAAGAAAAATAGCCTGGCATGGTGGGTGCCTATAGTCCCAGCTACTCAGGAGGCTGGGTGGGGCGGGAGACCCTCTTAAGCCCAGAAGTTTGAGCTCAGCCTGGGCAATGTAGTGAGACTTGAGAAAAAAGAGCAAGGAAGGAAGGAGGGAGGGAGAGAGAGAGAGAGAGATGGATGGGGAGGGAGGGAAGGAAGGAAGAAAAATGATCAGAGAATAGGGGTTTGACTGCTAACTTGAACATTTGAGTGAGTAAGCTATTTGATCTCTAAATTTCCATGTCCAAATTTTGGCTATGGAAGGAAGGAAGGAAGGAAGGAGGGAAGGAAGGAAGGAGTGGGAGTGGAGAGGGGAGTTGTGATGTTGCCTTGTGATGGGAGTGGAGATCTCAATGTGCCTCAAGAGAGGGTCAGGATGCAGTCAGGCCTCAGTGACCTCTGTCCTAGAGGGACTCTTCTGCCATCTGGAGTCTAGTTCACTCTGTTATTGGCTCTTCTAGATAGCCAACATGTCTCCATCAGCTCCTGAACCTCCAGCTCCCAATCAGGGACACTGACTCCTTCCCTTCATTCCAACTCAGAAAAGTGCAGGAAGGGGTTCTCATTGGCCCATCTTGGACAAGGAGGTCCTCTGGACTGACTGCCATGGCAGCGCTGAAGTGGTCTCGTTGGCCTGACGGGTATTGTGCGTACAGCTGGATCACGTAGCTAGGGCAAGGGGCAGGTTTGAGGACCCAGAGCTGCTTCTGGAGGCCCGCCCCTAAGTACCAGGCCCTCTAGGAAAACAGCAGAGTGACCACTGGTTACCCCTCACTGTGACCACCACCCCACAAGTCTGGACTGGGCACGGGAAGGGGTGGAGAAACCCTCAGCTTTAGAGTGGCTGAAAGGAGTCAAAACCATCAATGTCCTAGGGGCCAAAGTAATGGAGACGTGTCCAAAACTCCAAGCCTGAGGCAGGCAGACTCAAACAAAGTAGAAGCAGGAGCAGTAATGATAGCAAAATAGTGCCATTCATTGAGCACGTATCTTGTGCCAAGCACATAGAAAGCACTTTACACATGCTGTTTCTAATCCTTGCAGCAGCCCTGCATGGTGGGTGCTATTAGTCCTATTTTGCAGTAAAAAAATTAAGACCCACAAACTTTATGAGATGCTTCTATAGCCTCAGAGCTGATAAATGCCAGAAATGGTGCTTCCATGAAGGGCCTGGGACAGGGATGAAGCAGGATGAAGACAGTTGCTCAGGAGGCCACTTAGTGCTCCTGCGACTCCCTGTGGCAAAGGGACTCAGCAAGAATGAGCCTTTTTGGAGTGATTGTGCAGGGTCTCTGGTGGGGGAGGGAGCTGTAAGAAAAAGGCAGCCCAGCGGGAGACTGTGTGCTGCACTGGACCTGGAAAGTTTGGTGAGGACCACAGGTTCTTGGATTGCCTGGGACTGTCCTGATTTCACCCGGTATTTCAACATATGTAATAATGGCACTCCTTTCATTCACAAAAGCAGTGGTGTGCTGGTAAATGTATAAAATAGGGTTTCAAATATATATACATATACACACATATGCATAATACAATAATACATATTGCATATACATATACAATATGCAGTATATATTCTCTTATGCATATATGCATATACATGTAGTATGTATATACTGTATATATACATACAATGTGTGAATATATGTCTATGTATACATATATGCAATATGTATTGTATTATGCATATATGCATACACATACAGTATGTATATACTATATATACACTATACCTATACATACAGTATGTGTGTGTGAATATATGTGTATGTATATGCAATGAACTGAATGTTTCTGTCCCCCAAAATTCACATGTTGAAATCCTAACCCCCAAAGTTAGGAGATGAGGCTTTGGGGAGGTGATTAGGTCAATGAAGATGGGCCTTCAGGAATGAGATTAATGCTCTTATAAAGGAGATCCCGGAGACTCCCTTGCCCCTTCTGCCATGTGAGGACACAGAGAATAGACACCATGTATGCACCAGGAAACAGGCCCTCTTGAGACAGAATCTGCCGGTGCCCTGCTCTTGGGCTTGCTTCCCAGCCTCTAGAACCGTGAGAAACGCGTTTCTGTTGTTTCTAGCCCATGCAGTTTATGGTATTTTGTAATAGCAGTCTAAAGGGACTATGACAATATATACACACACACATACACATATTTGAGATCAAGGCTGTGTAATACACAATTTACAATCAATAATAAAATATATGCTTTTCTTTAATGTAAATTTCACATAGCCGTTGACTCTCATAGAATAAAATTCTGTGAAAATTTTTGGTTGATTTTTGCTAAAACCTTGTATTCTTAGTCAACTTGTGGTTGTAATTCAACCATGATTTGTCAAATGGAGATGCATTGCAATCTGCTAATTCTTTTCCCAATAAGTTTTTTGTTGCTAAATCTGATATGTGTGCTAATGTTAAACAATTTCTCATCCTCATGAAAATCATATTCATTAAACAGAAACCTCTTTCAGCTCCAGCGCTACTCACTACGATCATGCTACCTTCATAGAGCTGCAGGAATCAGAGCATCATTTCAGGTGTGTATTATTTAATAATGGATGCATTTAATAACTGGCTCCAGAAAATTCAGTGATCGGCTCATTGTGCATCGCCGTTAGCAGCCAGGACAACCACACTGCTGTAAGAGGGTCCTATTTCTGCCAATAAACCATTGGCTCACCCTACTTTTAGAAGCTCGAATCCACTGCCCGTAACTGCAGTGTTGGTGACTGTGACATTGTATTCTTAAGGCACCAGTCGAGGGGAGAGTGGAGGGAAGACAGGTCTATGGGGTGGGAGCCTGGCATCCTGTCTGTGACCTGGGCTCTGTGTAACCTGTGCTTACAGACTTCTAAACCGCTCATGAGTCAACAGACAGGGCCACTGAAGGACAGCATAGGAGGGGCTGCCCCTGGGAGCCACGTGGAGTCTCTGAGGGCTGCAGCCTCTCACCTTCTTGAAGCCAGGGAGAAGACATTCTTACAACTTCCTGTACTTGGGAAGAATCTGAAGAGTCTGGCTCTACTTATAAAACCAAGTTTATTTCACATTTTTAGAAACCTCATAGTGCAGGGAAAATGATCAGAGAGTAGGAGTCTGACTGCCAACTTGAACATTTGAGTGAGTAAGCTATTCAATCTCTAAATTTCCATGTCCACATTTTGGCTACAAAATGGAAATAACAAGGACACATATACTTAAAGCACGCAATTATGTGTTAAGTATCGATCAAGTTTAGCTAATTAAAAATTGGATGAGAAAATATGCATGAGAGAATCCTGGTAAACAACAAATGCAATTTACACTGTTTAAATTTACCAGTGTTCAAAAGTGGTGGCATCGGTCAGGACAATCAACAGAACCGCTGCTGAAATTCCCACCAAAGCCACACACCAGAGCTGCAAGAATTGGGTCTTTGTTATGCTTTGAAATTTCCTGTTCGTGATTAGGACAAAGAAAAGATACAAACACTTGAGGAGGTTAAAAAAAAAATTCTCCAAAATTCCAGACAAAAAGCTCAATTTTCTCCAAGCTATTTTTTCCAGTTATTTTATTATTCTTTTAGAAGGATGAGTAATGTCAACATAGGCCAGGCACGGTGGCTCATGCCAGCACTTTGGGAGGCCAAGGCAGGCAGTTCACTTGAGGTCAGGAGTTCGAGACCAGCTTGGCCTACATGGTGACACCCTGTCTCTACTAAAAATACAAAAATTAGCCGGGCATGGTGGCACATGTCTGCAAACTCAACTACTTGGGAGGCTGAGGGAGATAATCGCTTGGACCCAGGAGGCAGGGGTTGCAATGAGCCGAGATCGCACCACTGCACTACAGCCTGGGAGAGAGAGTGAGACCCTAAATAAAAAAAAAATAAAGTAAATGATAATAATCATGTCAATATAAACTATTTCCATAATGCTAGTCACCTTTACATTCCAAGATGAGTTTTAATTCAGCAACTTTTTGTTGAGCGTGCCGTTTGTGTCAGGCATGGTCCTAGGCTCAGGGGATGCCTCACCTTGTAAAGTTCCAAGTGAGTAGCTCTCGAAAAACCAGAAATATGTAGATTTTTATGTAAATCAATACTCAGTGTCAGCATCTAATTTCTGAGTGCTCAGATGTAATAATACTCTTCTGCAAGTTGTAAAACAAACTGGTTGGTGAGGCAATAAGGAGGTGCCCCAGTGTGTAAGAGGAAAGGACCCAGCTCCATCTGCCCAGAGCTTCCACTTGCACAAGTCCATGTTCACTAACACAAAGAAACAGGAGAGGCAAGATTCTGAGGAGGATTCTGTAAACACCATGCAGTACACAAAAATGTGAAGCAAAAGACTGCATACATTTGGGTGGATGGTGGGAAGGGGGCGTTTGCTTGCTTGCTTTTATCTTAATTCTCCTTCCAAAATTGAATGTTTTCAGTCTTCGCTTGACTACAGCTGCTCACAGAAAACTTAAGACCAATTACTTTTTTTTTTGAGATGGAGTGTTGCTCTGTCACCAAGGCTGGAGTGCAGTGGCACCATCTCAGCTCACTGCAGCCTCTGCTTCCCGGGTTCAAGAGATTCTCGTGCCTCGGCCTCCCAAGTAGCTGGGATTACAGGCGTGCGCCACCACACCTGGCTGATTTTTGTTATTTTTAGTAGAGACTTGATTTAACCATGTTGGCCAGGCTGGTCTGGAACTCGTGTCCACAAGTGATCTGCCCGCCTCAGCTTCCCAAAGTGCTGGGATTACAGGTGTGAGCCACCGCACCTGGCTGATTGACTTTCTTTAATTAACAACATAATATTGATGGTCCATAACAAGCCGATAAAAGCAAAAAGACGCCTTGACATTCCACAGATCATAGCTCGATTTGAAACAAATGAAAAACATTTAAATGTAAATAAATTTGGTATTTTATAATTACTGTCTAAATAGATGAACAAGCCACATTTTACATATATTTCTAATCAACGAATGACTACAAGAGAAATGACTACAAGAAAGTCTCTTACTCACCTACTTTTGGGGAGGTTTTTTTTCAAGTACAGTAAGTCCTCACCTAACGTCATGAGTAGGTTCTTGGAAACTGCGACCTGCAAAAGTACAAATATAGACAAGCTTTATGTACAGGTATGTTCACATCAGCGCTATCTGTTATAGAAGAAATATTGGTTATAAAATTATGTTTGTCAATAGATTTAAATGTTAGGAAACCATTAAATGTCATGTTTTCAAATGGTAATATCTAGGGATTATATAATATAATGTTTACAAAAATAAATAGGACACAAAACTGTGTTTATAATATAATAAATAAATGTGTTCTATGTAAGATATATATAATGTATTTATTATATATAGTATATATATTTTATTAATATATAGTATATTATTTATATATTATAAATACATACATATATATAGAAAAAAGCTGGAGGGAAATACACTCAAAATATTAACAGTAGTTTTCTCTAGGTGGTGGGATTATCAGTGGTTTTTATATTCTTCCAATTGCTTTTTCTATTTTATCAGTTTTTCCACGTGAGCCTGAAGATCTGCCAAAAAGGAAAGAATATGTTGGCCAGGCTGACCCAAGTTTTGTGGTTTCTATGACAATTATACTTCTAATTCTAAAATAATAAACTGACATCATTTTTAACATCTTAGATATTTTAGTGCAATAAGTAATATGTTCATAATGAAAAATGTGGCAAGTATAGAAAAGTCAGAAGAATTAGGGAGAGAACTGTGCAAATTTCCACCAGTCAGAAGGAAAGGCTGATATTAACATCCCACAGTTGTCTGAGTCAGGGCTTTCTAGCTCTGCCATGGGGTATGTTTGCCATGGAAGTGCCTCATGAGCTGCCACTGGGGAGCCTGAGGACTGGCTGGGTCATGCAGTCTGGGTGAGATGCTGCAACAGAAACCGCCCCCCCCACACCACCAACCAACTTGAATCAATCCCCTTGTACCTCATTAGAGTTTCACATAACAGTGCACCTGAACAAAGGCTCCACCCATGGCTAAACAACAACGAAAAAGCAACCCTTGGTTACCACCATCTTAAGCCTCTTTCCTAAAGCTGAACATTTAGGTTGTTTCCAGTTTTTCTAACCACAGACTGGAAGCCAGAGTGAATGTCTTTGTATAGTCATCTTTGCTCACATTCTGCCTCTGTGATTGAAATTTCAAGAAAAAAGTAACCATCATTTTCAAAGCTCTTGATATTTTCAAACTGCCCACACAAAAATCAACCTGTTTACATCCCATCAACTTGCCCATCTAACCAAACCCTGCATGCATTGAGCACAATTTAAAACAATCTTTAATCTGATAGATTTAAAATGGAGTCCCTCGTTGTGCCTGTCGCATTTTAAGGAATGTGTGTCCCTTGGGGAACTCTTCCAGGAACCCTTCCGCCAGTACAAGCTGCCATCCCGCCGGCCCCTACGTAGAGGACACGGCACCTCCCCACTCAAATGATGCTGGAGTTCTCCAGGTGGACTTGGGCTTGGGTTTTCTTCTCACCAGGCTCCCAGGCAACCACACGATTGAACTCGCAGCAGGCCAGGCTGTGGAATAAGCCCCCAGGAAAAATGGCAGAAGCCAGGGTCTAACATACCCCCCTTCCCAAATACTCTAGAGCTAGACTTTCAGAACGGGAAGGTGTCCTGGAGAGCAATCATCTTTGAGGCCTTTGGCTACATAAATTACAGCTTTGAGCCCTGGGCCGGAAATAACTCCACCAGTTAATGATACAGCCGGGACCCAAACCTGGTGTCCTGGGAGTCTTAGCCCGGTGACTTCCCCACGACTGGCCTCCAACCCTGGGGTGACGTCAAACGCAGCAGAAGTGAGTCCTGACCCATCACCCTTCTGTCTGATCACAGACCCTCCACGTAGGGTCTGTCAACATCATCGATATCTAATAACAATACACAAGGCTTCTTGACCGAGGGGGCGAGCGGAGACTGAAATCCTCCTCAAAGACAGGGCTACAGTAGAAAAGCAGAAAGAAAACAAACTGGGAGAGATGCTCCTCAAGCCAGAAGAGCTCTCAGAACTCAATTTTAGAAGTCAGCATGTGAATGGCCACAAGGGGGAGCGCTGTTTTCAAAATATAGAAACTACAGTCCTAATCCCCGCCCCCCAACCGGCTTTCAGCTGAAATGGCTTCAGCTTTAGAACATCAAAGGGCTTGTTGCAGGGATTTGCTCACCAAATCCACTGGCTCCCATTCAGATTTTGTGCCAACCCACAGGCTACAGTTCGTAGTCACTAGGAGCTAAAGCTTTCAATTTTTGTCCCTAGATTACTGTTTTAAAAGTAAATACGGTACAGTGGAGAAATACATATATGTGTGACATATATATATACATAGGATAATACATAATGTATATATGTATGTATACTTAAAACAAAAACACAAGTTAAAAAATGTGTATTATCAGCAACAGAATTTTAAATATATTTTAAACATATACAGTACATATTTAATATACACCATATAAATGGAATATAAAACATTTTTAATATATTTTAATATGAAATTATATATAGTACATATTTAAATATTTTTAAGTATATAAAATATATATTTATTATACTTATATAGAATTGTTTACATTATATATTTAAAATTCTGTTGAGTGATAAATACATGCTTGAAAACTCAAATTATATTTAAAACACCGATTAAATATATTATTATATTTATATGTACAGTAATATGATAAATGTATTTTATATATAATAATGATTTAAAGTACTTATTTTAAAATCTCTGTTGCTGAGTGATAAACACATGCTTCGTAACTTCTCTGGTTCTGTTTTATTCATTATAATCCTCAAAAACCCGAAAGAAACAGAATAACCTTTTTATTGACCCACTCAAGTTATTTAATTTTTATGTTTCCCTAGCCCATATGTGTTCACATATAGCTGAAAATAAAAAAGAAATGGTGGATTAAAATTGAAGGGAAATAGACAATAGCTGTTGTTCCTAGCTTAATTAGCAGAGAAAGCCAGAGTAAAATAAGAGAGTCTATTGCAGCTAAGAGGAAGAAGTTCTTTAGTCTCAACCAAATATGTAAATATAATATCTCTCTTCTAATATTTTTAGTGCTAATTCCTAGTATAGAGCTGATTAAGGGGGGGAAGCACATATTTAATAGTCATTATTATGCTATTCTGACGAAAATTCTCTCAGTGTCTAATATTGTAAAAATGGGTTTTAGGCTGGGCGGGGTGGCTCACGCTTGTAATCTCAGCACTCTGGGAGGCCGAGGCAGGCGGATCACGAGGTCAGGAGATCAAGACCATCCTGGCTAACATGGTGAAACTCCGTCTCTACTAAAAATACAAAAAAAAATTAGCCAGGTGCGGTGGCGGGTGCCTGTAGTACCAGCTACTCGGGAGGCTGAGGCCGGAGAATGGCGTGAACCCGGGAGGCGGAGGTTGCAGTGAGCCGAGATCGCGCCACTGCACTCCAGCCTGGGTGACAGAGCGAGACTCCGTCTCAAAAAAAAACAAAACAAAAAAAACAAAAGGGTTTTAATTAGATCTTATCAGCAACCCTAAAATGCAACTTTTCTCACCCTCCAGAAGAAAACAAAACAAAACAAAACTCACACTATCCCCAAAACTAGGCTTGATGAATAACCACATGGAAAATATGGAAAGATGTTTCATTAACTGCATGGCAGATAGAACTAGGTGATAGGAAAACCTACCACAGCTTCTCTTAATGGCATATTCAGGCTTTACTTCAGAAAAGGGAAAGCATCTAAAAAAGATTGGAAGAATTTCTCACCACCCTGCAGGCAGCTGTCTCCTCCCAGCATCCAGGACCTGAACTACCAGCCACACACACGCGAGTCATTCTTGGTGCTATGCAGTTACCCTCGCTGCTGTCCGCCCCTCGTCCCATCCCTCTTTTAATCTATATGCATTCAGAGACAGGAGCTTAAAAAGCAAGCAAAGAAAAACCACCTGTGTGGAAAGTAGAAGAAGCCACCTGGTGGCTCATCGCATTTTAGGAAAAACAGTGGGCACGTGTAAAGCATTCTTAGTAAGAGAAGAGTAGGAAAGAAACACGCATAGCAGCATGTTAGAAACTGAAGTTTCTCGTGCCCTCCTTGGACTCAGAATACAACACCAGATACAATCAGATAAGGCAGGAAAAGTTAGAAGTTTGGGGAAACAGAGCTTCCATAGGCAACTGTGAGGAATCAGGAACAGGCTGGGAGGCCCACCTGTCCTCCCCCGAGAGCACCAGGATAGGACTCCGCACACAAGCACCTGACCTGGATGATGAGCTCTCCCTGGCTCTTAACAAGCACGGGCTCTCTACAGGTGTCGCTTCCTTTAAGGATGAGTAAATAAGGGAGGAAAAACTCTATGGGGCGGGGCGGGGTGGGGCGGGGCCTGGGGGGTAGTTTTTTTAAAGCTATGGAAAATAGGAAAGAGACTTCATCTCAATGATTTAGACGACTTTGGAAGACTCTAAAAATAATCTACAGGAGGACTCCAGAGATCCAACACTCTGGAATCCTCTATAGGATATCAAAAGGTATAACCTGTATTAAACAAACAAAAAATCATAAGGAATAAGTAAAGATGAAAATTATTAATATATGATGGACCAATGCTTTTAACAAATGTTTATTAAGAACCCATTATGAAGGCCTGGCCTGGTGGCTCACGCCTGTAATCCCAGCACTTTGGGAGGCCAAGGCAGGTGGATCACTTGAGGTCAGGAGTTCGAGACCAGCCTGGCCAACATGGTGAAATGCCGTCTCTACTAAAAACATAAAAATTAGCTGGGCATGGTGGCGCATGCCTGTAATCGTAGCTACCTGGGAGGCTGAGGCACAAGAATCACTTGAACCCGGGAGTTGGAGGTTGCAGTGAGCTGAGATCGCACCACTGCACTCCAGCCTGGGCGACAGAGCGAGACTCCATCTCAAAAAAAAAAAAAAAAAAAAGAGAGAGAACCCATTATGAGGCACACACTGGGCTGGGGCGGAGAATCCAGAGATGGGTAGAATGGACAAGATGCCACCTTTGAGGCAGCTTACACTTTGGTGAGGTTCACAGACAATGCACTGATAAATTAATAATTCATAATGATAATTGCTATTAAGGAATCAAACAAGGGGCTGATTGGGGGCAGGTAGTACCTACTTAGATAAAATAGGCAGGAAAGGCTTCTGTAATATTTCATCTGAGCCAGATATGGAGAGCAAGTCATGTATATTCCTGGCAGAGGAAGCAAATTGCTTTAAGGTGAGAAAGAGCGCCACATGCCTGAAGAACTGAAAAAAGACCCGTGTGCCTGGTAAATGGCGCAGCTGAATTTGGGGACATAGGCAGTGTCAGCTCATGCAGAAGCTTCACAGCTGGGAAAAGTGCTTTGAGTTCTTAGTACAAAAGAAAGCCACTGAGAGTGTGAGTGTGTGTGTATTCGGTAGGTATATGTGTGTGTGTATATATGCACATGTATACATCTGTACACACATACACATGCACACAGTTGACCGTTGAACAGGTGCCAACCCCCACCGGGCAGTTGAAAATTCACCCATAAGTTTTGACTTCCCTAAATGTAACTTGTTGACCGAAAGCCTCAGGTACTATGGAGCCTCTGTTGATTGAAAACCTTACTGATAACATCAACAGTGGATTAACTCATAGTTTGTGTGTTATATGCATTATATGCTGTATTCTTACAACAAAGTAAGCCAAAGAAAAGAAATGTTATGGAGGAAATTTAAGGAGGAGGAGGAGGAGGAGAAGGAGGGCTGGGTCTTGGGATCTCAGGGGTGGCAGAGGCAGAAGAATATCCATGTGTAGGTGGACCTGCATAGTTCAAACCCATGTTGTTTGAGGGTCAACTGTACATACACATGTTTAAACGTCTGCATAGACATCGGTAACACCAACTACAGCATAGAGAGCAGACTAGGAGGAGCAGTTGGGGGGTGGGGGCAAAAAGAAGGGTGAGATGGTGGCCCCGTGAACCGAAGTGATGGCAGTAAAGATGGAGACAAAATGACCTTGAGAGAAATATTCTAAAGGTTGAAGCAACCTCAGCTGTGGATGGACAAGAGGAAGGCATAAGGGGCAGCAAGGCATCGGGCGTGATTTGGGTTTCTGGCTTGAGCAGCATGGCAGAGGACTATGAAAGATGGTCAGAGAGGCTCACAACGCCATAGCGAAACCGAAACCTCATTACAGGCAGCAAAGGCAGAACTGCAGTCGCAGAAAACAAAACTATGATGCCGAGAGCAAACCAGAGAGTCCCCAGCACACAGGGAAACAGGAACAGAGATGACGGTGGTGAGAAAGAAGACAGCAGAGAATGCAGAGCTGCCTTGTGAACCAGATTGGCATTTCTGAAAAAGAAACCAGAGTAACTGAAGAAAAACAAGCCAGAAATATACATGCAGTTCCCAGAAATGAGCACCTGCGTCCAAAAGTGTCCACCCTTTGCCAAGGAAAACTAGAATCCAAAGTATGACTATTTCCTCCAGAAACACTTGGATTTCCTAAACGAATAATCAAAAAACAATTTTAACGTACTTGTAGAGAAAAACGCAAAGTCAGTGTGGCAATCCAGGAGACAGTGGAACTGTGTCTGTATTTTGAAGCTTAACAAGTATGACTCATGAATTCTACAGCAAGCTGATCTTGTTACTTATGTGAGCAAGCAACAAAAATTGTCACATCTACAAGAACTAAGAAAATGTACCATCTACATGTCCTTACCCAACTCTATCTAACAAGGGTGACTCCGGAACAAAGCTATGACATAAAAGGAGTTGGTAAGAATATCTTAGATTTAATTATAGAAATAAGTCAAAAAAGTTTTCTAAAGAGACTTTAAGCAAATGAAATGTAAATAATACCAGAAAAAAAGTTATACAGTGTAAAAATATAATGTACCACTAATAAAAATTGTATCAAAAATCTGGAATACCTACAAATTTGGAAATATGAATGAAAAATTTTGATAGTAAGTGAAGATATTTGGTTTGTTTTGCATAACTGCATAATTGCTACGGAGAAAATGAGTGGGGTGATGGTTTGAGAACAGCAGGGGGACCTACTTAAATAAAAAAGGTCTGGGCAGTTCTCTCTAAATAATTGCATGTTCCTGACTCTTTTGCAAGTGGAGCTGAGCTTCTCTGAAAGAAGGATAAAACATTTACACATTGCTCCGAAAGTATTTAATTAGGTCCAGTACTGACGCAGTTGGACTGGATTGCATACCAATATTGATCTGGGAATTAAAAGCAGGTTATCACTCATTCAGCTTTAGGTGCTACACAGGTAGCCACAGAAGATAGAGCAGGCAGCTCCTACGTCTCATAATAAAACAGGGGAACGTTTAGTGACTATTTACAAAACTGTTAGCATATAACTCAAGCTAAGTTGACACTTACTCTCTTTCTTGTTCTCACAAAGCTGAACAAAATATCTGCATACAAAGCAGGGCAAAGAGCTTTCCTGTATGTTGAAAAGTTTGTTTTCATAATTTCAAGGGCAGCTGGCCTATAGCCATTACACCAGGAGTATTTATTATAAGAAATTACATTAGGTAAAATTTTTTTGTTGTAGAATGTTGTTTGTTCACCTAAACCCACAAACAATGGTAAGTGCAGTATCCACTTAGGTCAGGAGTTGGGGAACTTTTTCTATAAAGGGTCAGGTAATAAATATTTTTGGCATTGACGCTGCCACTATAGCATGGAAGCAATCATAGGAAATACACAAACGAATGGGCATGTCTGTATTCCCTGTTATTTTCAAAACAGGTGGCAGGCTGGGTTTGGCCAGTGGGCCACAGTTTGCCGACCACTGATTTAGTTGATTCTTCCAAACCAGTCCCCTCAGTTTGTGAATTTGTTTCTCTAGTGGCCATGCCCCCTTCCCTGCCTCGGCCACTCTCACGCTCATATCCTGAGCTGTGATTGAACCATTATCAATAACTGCCAGCCCTGACGACCTCAATTATATCTGCCCACTCTGGGGCCTCCACTTCCTATCTTTTTCATTCACTCCGTCTAGAACCCAGACTCACATAGTCCTTTGACCCTGTGAGGTCCTTCAATCCACAGCTCCTGCCATCTCTACACTGTCCTCCACCTACCTGATGCCCTCTGTCCTCTGTCTTCTCCCACAGCTCTTAACCTCATGCGAATTCACTGTAACCTCGCCCCCCACCCGTACACCATCAACTCCCTTGCCCCCTGGCTTTGTCACACTCCAGACAAAACCACGACCCTCACTAAAGCCAACTCTCCGCATACCCTGCAGCCGAATGGAACTGGAGGAAATCCCCAAGCGCTGTTGGCAGGCCTCCTCTTAATTCATCATCATAAATCTCAGGTGGGCACTTTTTGTACCCCTTCCCTAATCCCATCACCCTCCCACTCTGATTTCACCCCTTCTCTCTCTACAAACCACCAGCATCTCCACGAGCACAAAGCCCAGCCCCTGACAAGGGTTATCATTTCACCATAAATCAGAAGCTATCAGAATAAAACTTCCACAAACCCTGGCTGATCGGCCTTAATCACACCTCCTTCCCTGAACACACACCTGCTGAAGGCTGCTGCTTCACTTGTGTGCTAAATCCGTGGCCTCTTGCCTACCTAGGGACACCACTCCAGCAATTCCTACATGCTCTCCAGGGTCTCTGCTGAGTTGTTATTATTATGAATATTCAAAGAGCTACTATTTCTCCTATCTATCTAATCCATCCATTGCATCCATCAACCTATCTATCCATCCATCTATCAATTTTTCCATCTATCCACCTATGTATCCCTCTATCCACCTGTCTATCTATCCATCCATCCATCTATCCATCTATCCATTCTGTTTATCCATTTATTCATCTATCTATCTATCTATCTAGCTATCTATCTAGCTATCCATTTATCCATCTATCTATCCATCAATCCCTCTATCCACCTATCTATCTATCCATCCATCTATTTATCATCTATCTATCCATCCATCTGTTTATTCATCTATCTGTCCATCTATCCATCTATCTTTCCATCTGTCCCACTATCCATCTATTTATCCATCCGTTTATTATCTATCTATTGATCTATCTATTCATCCATCAATCCATCTGTTTATCCATCCATCCATCCATCCATCTCTCTATCTTTCCATGTATCCATCCATCCATCCATCCATCCATCCATCCGTCCATCCATCCATCCGTCTGTCCATCCATCCATTCATCCATCCATCCATCCATCTCTCATTCTATGTGGGAGCGGGGTGCATGCCATAAGACACTGCTCTGAGAAGGAAAAGACGGTCAGGTAGAGTGCATTGTCTTCATCCAGTGGACAGAACCAGGGCAGGGGGATCAAAACTACAGCATAGCTACAAAGCAGCAGGATGGCCTGGAAACGACCCAATCCCATTCTTCTAACTTTCCAAGCAGGTTCTAAAAGAACGTGAAGTCCAATAGTGCCAACTAAATTTACTTTAAAAGGCAAAGATCTTAGTCTGGTTTCCCACAACCTGGGGCCCATGCCCTTAGCCCACGTCAGCCTGGAAGGATAATTTAGATGCTTGTAAGAGAGACCTATGCTTTGTAAACTCATCCACATCTAAGCTTTTGAATTTTTCTTCCCATTTCCTTGTTGCTCTACTGAGCAATCTTCTTAAAAATCTCAACTGCCTTGTCTGAAATCAGCGGAAAAGGATACTTTTCTTTTTCAATATTTATACTGAAATAGCTCAGATGAGGCAAGCCCTTGGTGAGGCCAGGCATGGTGGCCGCTGGATTTGGGAGAACCTGACACACACACAGATAGAAAGTGAGGTGAAATGCAGGTGGGGACAAGGGAGGGGCTAGGAGAGGGCACCTGTATCAGCAGCAGCTTGAGTTGAGCTGCTTCCCAGCCAGCTTGGCTTTCCCATGCTGGAAGGGGAAGGGCCTCTCCAGTGCCCACAGAATTCCTGGAATGACTTTCCATGCTGGGAGAAATGAGGCGGGTGTTCACTCAGTGCCCTGTGCATGGCATGGAGAGTGCTCTTGGGGGTCAGGTGGGTAGAGCTGGTCCCTGGGAAAATGGCAAAGGGGTAAGTCAACCTTTTTGGCACATAATCATGCTCTGCCTGAAACTGTGGCCATCCAGTGCCCAAAGGCTCAAGGCTTCCTGCTGACTTGGGCGTCTTAGTGTGGCAGCTCCCCTCCCAGGCCTTGGCCTGACCCAGCAATGCCCGTGTTCAGACTTTCCTAGGCCCTCAACCCTCTGGCTTCCCTCTTTTCCCACGTACATGGCTTGCTTTCTAATCTGCAACCATATTTTGATAAATGCATCACAGGGTCAAATGAAATCCCCACCACCCGTTGTGTAAAATGTTTGAATTTTTTGTAGATATGCCCAGTCTTGGAGAGAAAATCAAACGTTGAGAATTTCTGGGTCATTTCCTCAGCACTAGATGTTCACTAGCAGATTTTAGTCAACCGACACAGAGGCTTTGGAACTGTCATCTATGAATGTTATAGAAATAACAGAAATGGGCTTTCCGCTTTAGGGGTGGCCATCAGGGCCGGTAACCATGGTAATAACCAGAAGCACCCAAGCCACATGGTGGATTCCTCTGGGGTCTGACCCGGGCATCTTCGTCTCTTGTACTCCCCTCCTGCTTTTATATTTATTTTATTGTCTTTTTTCCTCCTTCTTCCTGATTCCTTCCTGCACTCCATACGTTGGAATTATTTCCAAAGGGCAGGAGCATATCTGTGTCCGCTTGGTCCCCTGAGGCAGGCAGGGGTTTTTCTGCTTTGGTCCCTGCTGTGCCTGTAGTACTAGAACAGTGTCCAGCATACCACGGGAGCACGTTTGGTGAATGAATGAATGAATCAATCAATCAATGAATCAGTCAGTCAATCAATCAATAAGGAGGCTAGCTGCCTGGGTACATAGTCACCATCATCACATTTAATACTCGCCAGGGTTATGGGTCAAAACCCATGGGTTCTCCTGGCCTCACTGATGCATCAACAATGGGCAATTTGGTTCTAGAATCTCATCCCTCCTCCAACAAAAAGCATTCATTGAGATGAAATAAAAATGTCCCTTGTGATTCTACAGTTTCGGCCACCCTTCACTTCTCAGTCACTGTGAGCCAAGACCAGAGTTTTGACTCCTAGGAAGCCTCAGAGCTCGATGCAGCTTCCTGTCTGGGTTTCCAGAAACAACCAGGAGGCC
>NW_026652639.1:0-9082 GCF_009828535.3 Hylobates moloch
CCTGTGGTATGAGTTTATCTATGTAACAAACCTTCCCATGTACCCCAGAACCTAAATTAAAACCTGTTTTAAATCCTTTTTTTTTCTTTTTTTTAATTATTATACTTTAGGTTTTAGGGTACATGTGCACAATGTCCAGGTTTGTTACATATGTATCCTTGTGCCATGTTGGTTTGCTGCACCCATTAACTCGTCATTTAACATTAGGTACATCTCCTAATGCTGTCCCTCCCTCCTCCCCCCACCCCACAACAGTCCCCGGAGTGTGATGTTCCCCTTCCTGTGTCCATGAGTTCACATTGTTCAATTCCTACATATGAGTGAGAACATGAGGTGTTTGGTTTTTTGTCCTTGTGATAGTTTACTGAGAATGATGGTTTCCAGTTTCATCCATGTCCCTACAAAGGACATGAACTCATCATTTTTTATGGCTGCATAGTATTCCACGGTGTATATGTGCCACATTTTCTTAATACAGTCTATCATTGTTGGACATTTGAGTTGGTTCCAAGTCTTTGCTATTGTGCCACAATAAACATACATGTGCATGTTTCTTTATAGCACCATGATTTATAGTCCTTTGGGTATATACCCAGTAATGGGATGGCTGGGTCAAATGGTATTTCTAGTTCTAAGTCCCTGAGGAATCGCCATACTGACTTCCACAATGGTTGAACTAGTTTACAGTCCCACCAACAGTGTAAAAGTGTTCCTATTTCTCCACATCTTCTCCAGCACCTGTTGTTTCCTGCCTTTTTAATGATGGCCATTCTAAGTAGTGTGAGATGGTATCTCATTGTGGTTTGATTTGCATTTCTCTGATGGCCAGTGATGATGAGCATTTTTTCATGTGTTTTTTGGCTGCATAAATGTCTTCTTTTGAGAAGTATTTGTTCATGTCCTTCGCCCACTTTTTGATGGGGTTGTTTGTTTATTTCTTGTAAATTTGTTTGAGTTCATTGTAGATTCTGGATATTAGCCCTTTGTCAGATGAGTAGGTTGTAAAAATTTTCTCCCATTTTATAGGTTGCCTGTTCACTCTGATGGTAGTTTCTTTTGCTGTGCAGAGGCTCTTTAGTTTAATTAGCTCTCATGTGTCAATTTTGGCTTTTGTTGCCATTGCTTTTGGTGTTTTAGACATGAAGTCCTTGCCCATGCCTATGTCCTGAATGGTATTGCCTAGGTTTTTTTCTAGGGTTTTTATGATTTTAGGTCTAACATGTAAGTCTTTAATCCATCTTGAATTAATTTTTGTATAAGATGTAAGGAAGGGATCCAGTTACAGCTTTCTACATATGGCTAGCCAGTTTTCCCAGCACCATTTGTTAAATAGGGAATCCTTTCCCTGTTTCTTGTTTTTGTCAGGTTTGTCAAAGATCAGATAGTTGTAGATATGCAGCATTATTTCTGAGGTCCCTATTCTGTTCCATTGATCTATGTCTCTGTTGTGGTACCAGTACCATGCTGTTTTGGTTACTGTAGCCTTGTAGTATAGTTTGAAGTCATGTAGCGTGATGCCTCCAGCTTTGTTCTTTCGGCTTAGGATTGACTTGGTGATGCGTGCTCTTTTTTGGTTCCATATGAACTTTAAAGTAGTTTTTTCCAATTCTGTGAAGAAAGTCATTGGTAGCTTGATGGGGATTGCATTGAATCTATAAATTACCTTGGGCAGTATGGCCATTTTCATGATATTGATTCTTCCAACCTGTGAGCATGGAATGTTCTTCCATTTGTTTGTATGCTCTTTTATTTCATTAAGAAGTTGTTTGTAGTTCTCTTTGAAGAGGTCATTCACATCCCTTGTAAGTTGGATTCCTCGGTATTTTATTCTCTTTGAAGCAATTGTGAATGGGAGTTCACTCACGATTTGGCAGTCTGTTTGTCTGTGATTGGTGTAGAAGAATGCTTGTGATTTTTGTACATGGATTTTGTATCCTGAGACTTTGCTGAAGTTGCTAATCAGCTTGAGATTGTGTGCTGAAACAATGGGGTTTTCTAGATATAGAGTCATGTCATCTGCAAACAGGGACAATTTGACTTCCTCTTTTCCTAACGGAATACCCTTTATTTCCTTCTCCTGCCTGATTGCCCTGGCCAGAACTTCCAGCACTATGTTGAGTAGGAGTGGTGAGAGAGGGCATCCCTGTCTTGTGCCAGTTTTCAAAGGGAATGCGTCCAGTTTTTGCCCATTCAGTATGATATTGGCTGTGGGTTTGTCATAGGTAGCTCTTATTATTTTGAGATACGTCGCATCGATACTTGATTTATTGAGAGTTTTTAGCATGAAGCATTGTTGAATTTTGTCAAAGGCCTTTTCTGCATCTATTGAGATAATCATGTGGTTTTTGTCTTTAGTTCTGTTTATATGCTGGATTACACTTATTGATTTGCGTATGTTGAAACAGGCTTGCATCCCAGGGATGAAGCCCTCTTGATCATGGTGTATAAGCTTTTTGATATGCTGCTGGATTTGGTTAGCCAGTATTTTATTGAGGATTTTTGCATCAATGTTCATCAAGGATATTGGCCTGAAATTCTCTTTTTTGGTTGTGTCTCTGCCCGGCTTTGGTATGAGGATGATGCTGGCCTCATACAAAGTGTTAGGGAGGATTCCTTCTTTTTCTATTGATTGGAATAGTTTCAGAAGAAATGGTACCAGTTGCTTCTTGTACCTCTGGTAGAATTCAGCTGTGAATCCATCAGGTCCTGGACTCTTTTTGGTTGGTCAGCTATTGATTATTGCCACAATTTCAGAGCCTGTTATTGGTCTATTCAGAGATTCAACTTCTTCCTGGTTTAGTCTTGGGAGGGTGTATTTGTCGAGGAATTTATCCGTTTCTTCTAGATTTTCTAGTTTATTCATGTAGAGGTGTTTGTAGTATTCTCTGATGGTAGATTGTATTTCTGTGGGATCGGTGGTGATATCTTTTTCATTTTGTATTGCATCTATTTGATTCTTCTCTCTTTTCTTCTTTGATAGTCTTGCTATCAGTCTATCAATTTTGTTGATCTTTTCAAAAAACCAGCTCCTGGATTCATTAATTTTTTGAAGGGTTTTTGTGTCTCTATTTCCTTCAGTTCTGCTTTGATTTTAGTTATTTCTAGCCTTCTGCTAGCTTTTGAATCTGTTTACTCTTGCTTTTCTTTTTTTTTTTTTTTTGAAATGGAGTCTTGCTCTGTTGCCCAGGCTGGAGTGCAGTGGCACAATCTCGGCTCACTGCAAGCTCCGCCTCCTGGGTTCACACCATTCTCCTGCCTCAGCCTCTCTGAGGAGCTGGGACTACAGGCACCCGCCACCACGCCCGGCTAATTTTTTTTTGTATTTTTAGTGGAGACGGGGTTTCACCGTGGTCTTGATCTCCTGACCTCGTGATCCGCCCACCTCGGCCTCCCAAAGTGCTGGGATTACAAGCGTGAGCCACCGCACCTGGCTGCTCTTGCTTTTCTAGTTCTTTTAATCGTGATGTTAGGGTGTCAATTTTGGATCTTTCCTGCTTTCTCTTGTGGGCATTTAGTGCTATAAATTTCTGGTATGTTGTGTCTTTGTTCTCGTTGGTTTCAAAGAACATCTTTACTTCTGCCTTCATTTCATTATGTACCCAGTAGTCCTTCAGGAGCACGTTGATCAGTTTCCATGTAGTTGAGCGGTTTTGAGTGAGTTTCTTAATCCTGAGTTCTAGTTCGATTGCACTGTGGTCTGAGAGACAGTTTGTTATAATTTATGTTCTTTTACATTTGCTGAGGACAGCTTTACTTCCAACTATGTGGTCAATTTTGGAATAGGTGTGGTGTGGTGCTGATAAAAATGTATATTCTGTTGATTTGGGGTGGAGAGTTCTGTAGATGTCTATTAGGTCCACTTTGTGCAGAGCTGAGTTCAATTCCTGGGTATCCTTGTTAACTTTCTGTCTCGTTGATCTGTCTAATGTTGACAGTGGGGTGTTAAAATCTCCCTTTATTATTGTGTAGGAGTTTAAGTCCCTTTGTAGGTCACTCAGGACTTGCTTTATGAATCTAGGTGCTCCTGTGTTGGGTGCATATATATTTAGGATAGTTAGCTCTTCTTGTTGAATTGATCCATTTACCATTATGTAATGGCCTTCTTTGTCTCTTTTAATCTTTGTTGGTTTGAAGTCTATTTTATCAGAGACTAGGATTGCAACCCCTGCCTTTTTTTGTTTTCCATTTGCTTGATAGATCTTCCTCCATCCCTTTATTTTGAGTCTATGTGTGTCTCTGCACATGAGATGGGTTTCCTGAATACAGCACACTGATGGGTCTTGACTCCTTATCCAATTTGCCAGTCTGTGTCTTTTAATTGGAGCATTTAGCCCATTTACATTTAAAATTAATATTGTTACGTGTGAATATGATGCTGTCATTATGATGTTAGTTGGTTATTTTGCTCGTTAGTTGATGCAGTTTCTTCCTAGCCTTGATGGCCTTTACAATTTGGCATGTTTTTGCAGTGGCTGGTACCAGTTGTTCCTTTCCATATTTAGTGCTTCCTTCAGGAACTCTTTAAGACGGGCCTGATGGTGACAAAATCACTCAGCATTTGCTTGTCTGTAAAGGATTTTATTTCTCCTTCACTTATGAAGCTTAGTTTGGCTGGATAGGAAATTCTGGGTTGAAAATTCTTTTCTTTAAGAATGTTGAATATCAGCCCCCACTCTCTTCTGGCTTGTAGAGTTTCTGCCAAGAGATCAACTGTTAGTCTGATGGGCTTACCTTTGTGGGTAACCCGACCTTTCTCTCTGGCTGCCCTTAACATTTTTTCCTTCATTTCAACTTTGGTGAATCTGACAATTATGTGTCTTGGAGTTGCTCTTCTTGAGGAGTATCTTTGTGGCATTCTCTGTATTTCCTGAATCTGAATGTTGGCCTGCTAGATTGGGGAAGTTCTCCCGGATAATATCTTCCAGAGTGTTTTCCAACTTGGTTCCATTCTCCCCGTCACTTTCAGGTACACCAATCAGACATAGGTTTGGTCTTTTCCCATAGTCCCATATTTCTTGGATGCTTTGTTCATTTCTTTTTATTCTTTTTTCTCTAAACTTCCCTTCTCACTTCATTTCATTCATTTCATCTTCCATCGCTGACACCATTTCTTCCAGTTGATCGCATCGGCTACCGAGGCTTCTGCAATCTTCGTGTAGTTCTCGAAACTTGGCTTTCAGCTCCATCAGCTCCTTTAAGGACTTCTCTGCATTGGTTATTCTAGTTATCCATTCGTCTAATTTTTTTTCAAAGTTTTTAACTTCTTTGCTATTGTTTTGAATTTCCTCCCATAGCTCAGAGTAATTTGATCATCTGAAGCCTTCTTCTCTCAACTCGTCAAAGTCATTCTCCATCCAGCTTTGTTCCGTTGCTGATGAGGAACTGCGTTCCTTTGGAGGAGGAGAGGTGCTCTGTTTTTTAGAGTTTCCAGTTTTTCTGCTCTGTTTTTTCCCCATCTTTGTGGTTTTATCTACTTTTGGTCTTTGAGGATGGTGATGTACAGATGGGTTTTTGGTGTGGGTATCCTTTCTGTTTGTTAGTTTTCCTTCTACCACACAGGACCCTCAGCTGCAGGTCTGTTGGAGTTTGCTAGAAGTCCCCTCCAGACCCTGTTTGGCTGGGTGTCAGCAGCGGTGGCTGCCGAACAGCAGAATTTTCGTGAGACTGCAAATTCAGCTGTCTGATAGTTCCTCTGGAAGTTTTGTCTCAGAGGAGTACCTGGCTGAGTGAGGTGTCAGTCTGTCCCTACTGAGGGGTGCCTCCCAGCTAGGCTGCTTGGGGGTCAGGGACCCACTTTAGGAGGCAGTCTTCCCATTCTCAGATCTCCAGCTGCATGCTGGGAGAACCACTACTCTCTTCAAAGCTGTCAGACAGTGACATTTAAGTCTGCAGAGGTTCCTGCTGACTTTTTGTTTGTCTCTGCCCTGCCCCCAGAGGTGGAGCCTACAGAGGCAGGCAGGCCTCATTGAGCTGTGGTGAGCTCCACCCAGTTTGAGCTTCCTGGCTGCTTTGTTTACCTAAGCAAGCCTGGGCAATGGCCGGCGCCCCTCCCCCAGCCTCGCTGCTGCCTTGCAGTTTGATCTCAGACTGCTGTGCTAGCAATCAGTGAGACTCCGTGGGCATAGGACCCTCCGAGCCAGGTGCAGGACACAATCTCCTGGTGTGCCATTTTCCAGGCCCGTTGGAAAAGCACAGTATTAGGGTGGGACTGACCCGATTTTCCAGGTGCTGTCTGTTACCCCTTTCTTTGACTAGGAAAGGGAACTCCCTGACCCCTTGCACTTCCCGAGTGAGGCAATGCCTTGCCCTGCTTTGGCTCATGCACAGTGTGCTGCACTGACTGTCCTGCACCCACTGTTTGGCACTCCCTAGTGAGATGAACCCGGTACCTCAAGTGGAAATGCAGAAATCACCGTCATCTGTGTCACTCACGTTGGGAGCTGTAGACCGGAGCTGTTCCTATTGGCCATATTGGCTCCACCCCCCTTAAATCCTTTATGAAAGCTGTAAGATCTCCTCCTGTGTGTTTGTATGTCTGCATGTGTTACATTTATGTGATAATATTTTGTAAATAAAGCTCGTTCTTAAATCGTTAAATAGAAATGGCTTTACAATTATCCATTAAAAATAATTAGATACTTGCTTGATTTAACTGTGAGCTTATGTCTTTTGTTGAGAGTTTCTAGATTCATGGGTCTTGATAGGTGACCATGAAGAAGTATGGAGACACGTCCTCAGTGCCTAGACCAGCAGCTACAAGCCAGAATCAAGCAGTTGGGCCCTTCTTTCTATGCTTTTCCTGTTTTGCCTCCTGGCTGTTTTAGGCGTGGTTGGATCCTCCAGTTACAGCCTTCATAGCTCTGTCTTTAGTCCTAATAGATTCAGGCAGGCCTTGATCTTCATAGTTTTCCTGAGTGCCATGTGGCTACTTGGGACATAGAATTACTGAGGGAAGACATTAGGGATGCTTCCTGTGTCATAGTTTCAAAATTCTGTTCAGTAATTTAAAATCTTAAAGTCACGTTAAATTAAGTAATACATAACTGTAAAATATCTTGAGTCATTTATAAGCTAAAATAGTGAAATATTAACCACTAAAAATTAGTTTAGGTCTATACACCTGACATGTTACTTGTATATGGTATAGAAAACCTAAATATCTTTAGTTCTGTTAATAAACAGTAATTTGAAGAACCATATTCCTTAAAAGTTATAAAATGGTTTTTATCTAAAAATACTGATACAAGACAGTTGAAAATCACTTTTTAGGGTTTTCACTGAAAATTGGGGTTCCTAAGACTTAATTACTAGGTATGAGAGAAATAATTCTGCATACACAGTGTATAAAAAGCAAGATATGCTTTTTTTTTCTTTTTTGAGAACGAGTCTTGTTCTGTTGCCCAGGCTGGCATGCAGTGGCATGATCTCTGCTCACAGCAACCTCTGCCTCCCCGATTCAAGCGATTCACCTGCCTCAGCCTCCCAAGTAGCTGGGATTACAGGTGCTCGCAACCACACCCAGCAAATTTTTGCATTTTTAGTAGAGATGGAGTTTCACCATGTTGGCCAGGCTGATCTCAAACCGCTGACCTCAAGTGATGCGTCTGCCTCGGTCTCCCAAAGTGCTGGGATTACAGGCTTGTGAACATATGCTTTTGATGATAAAACTTACAAAGACATAAAAATGTGTTTTAATTTTTTTTTTGGTTTGAAGTAACTTAAAGATTTCAAATTGAGGAAGTAAAAAAAAAACTAGATAAAAATAGATAAATATAGAAAGTTGGGGGCAAATGCAAAGCATAGGTTCACAAAAATCTGGGATTAAAAGATGACAACATTTGATAAATTTATTTATAAAGTTTTACTGAATTAACTTTAGAGGCTGGGCATGGTGGCTCACGCCTGTAAATAATAAAATTATCTTTCCAATTATGTCTAACTATGATAGTTTAAAGTCATTTCCACAGTAAATTCTTTAATTCTGAGGCAGTTTCTGTCAACTTTACAATCTTGCAAAATCCGGGAAGATTGTATCTTTAAGGAAGTTCGTGAAAGGATGGAGAAGGCCTGAGAAGCACTCTTGAATGCAGGGTTTTGAGAACTTTAGAATTCTATTACTTGAACTGAGTAAGAATTCCCAGAACTTTAATGAAGAGACTGACTGTTTTATAAAACTGCTAACCCAAGCAGAATAAAAATCAATTGAATACCAAGAAAATACTTTGCCAGATTTTCTGGCCAAATCAGCCAGTACTTAAATTGTCTAGATAAAAAATTTGAATGAACTGCATAGTCCAAGTCAAATTATCTATGATAATCCCTGATTAGTCAGTGCTATGCACCTAAGTTGAAGAAACAGTCCAATGTTAAGCATGGAGAACCAGAATGTCTTCCTTGTCCTTCCTGAGTTCTGAAAGCTTTTCTTATTAAAAGTTCTGCATTCTGATTCTCGGGTTTGAGAGTAAAGCAAGATGGCAGAAAGAAGGCTCCAATGATTGTCCCTCCTGCAAGGACACCAGATGAACAACTATCAATATCCACATAGAAAATACATTCATAAGAACCAAAAATCAGGTGAGTACTCAGAGTACCTGGTTTTAACCTCATGTCGCTGAAAGAGGCACTGAAGAGAGAGAAAAAACAGTCCTGAAATCACCGTTTCCTCATCCCCAGCAGTGATGGCATGGTGCAGAGATCAACTCTGCATTCTGCAGGAGGGAGAACACAGCAACTGTGGGGCACTGAACTCAGTGTTGTCCTGTTAGAGCAGAAAGGAAAACCAGACCAAACGCAGTTAATGCCCATCCACAGAGGGATCAATTAAACCAGCCCTAGCCAGAGGAGAATCAGATTCCAGTGGTTGGAACTTGAGTGTTTGGAAACCTGGCAACTAAGGGCTCCCGCACTCTGTGTGTCTAAGAAAACTTGAAAGGCAGCATAGGCCATCAGGACTGCAACTCTTAGGTGAAGCCTAGGGCTGAACTGGGCCCAGGGACAGTGGACTGGGGTGGGGAGGGCATGCAACATACTGAGACACCAGCTGGGGCAGCCA
The DNA here is from genome assembly GCF_009828535.3 of Hylobates moloch. Lineage (NCBI taxonomy): Eukaryota > Metazoa > Chordata > Mammalia > Primates > Hylobatidae > Hylobates > Hylobates moloch. The sequence goes on from NW_026652639.1 coordinate 9,053, forward strand.
AAGCAGTTCTGGCATTATCACTCCCCTAAC
>NW_026652639.1:9092-29576 GCF_009828535.3 Hylobates moloch
CTCTCTTTCTCTGCCTGTCTGTCATCCTGTCTGTCTGTCTCTCACTCTGTCTGTCTCTCTCCCTCTCTCTCTCTCCCTCTGTGTGTGTCTGCCTTCCATCTTACTCTCTTTCTCTGCCTGTCTGTCATCCTGTCTGTCTCTCACTCTATCTGTCTCTCTCCCTTCCTGTCTCCCTGTTTCTCTTTCTGTTTCTCTCTGTCTCTGTCCATCTCTATCTTTCTCTGTCTCTCTCTGTCTTTCTCTCTTTGTGTATCTTTGTCTCTCTCTGTCTGTCTCTGTCTCTCTCTCTGTCTTTCTCTCTTTGTGTATCTTTTTCTCTATCTGTCTCTCTCTCTCTCTCTCTCTCGCTTGCTCGCTCGCTCTCTGGCTCTCGCTATCTCCCGCCCTCTCTTTCTTTGCAAAATAAGCTCAAGTACATCTAATCTAATCCATTACCAAGGCCTGAATTCTTAACATCAGACATCCCAGATTCGATCTCCCTATAGAATGCTGTACAGAACTGGCGAGTTGATTTCTGGACTTGGATACCTCATAGATACTACATATGAATAAAGATCCAACCCTAAAATCTGGGGTTGCTTCTCCTTCGACAGTCTCGAAAAATCATGGCTCTGTTCACCTAGGATGCTGGGAGGGTTTTCTCAATGAGCATCTGCCCGTGTCCTAAATGACCTGTGACCGAGCCCTGTCCCTTCTGTCTCAAATATGTATCTGCAAACACTTCTCTCCATTTCCACAACTACCCACGGCCCCTTGTGGAACCACTGGCTCTTTGAAAAAAATCCCAGAAGTGATTTTGGATTTTTGGCTGGAGGCCTAAGCCTGCTGAGAACTTTCCTGCCCAGGATTCTGTGTGAACAAAAGTGCCTCTGCTGAGAGCTGGGATCCTCGGGACCGTGCTTGCTAGCGCTGGATGAGTCTCTAGAAGGACGCACGGGACTCTGCAAAGCTGACCTGTCCCACCGAGGTCAAATGGATACCAATGCATTGGCCCAAGGCCTCCAACGTACATCACTGTCACCAACTGTCACCGTCAGCATCCTTGTGAGCCTCCCCAAGGCCCCGACTCTGGGGAGAGTCCTGGGAGCCCGGCCTTGGTTGGCTAAAGTCCAGAGGGATGGTGACTTCCACCCACAAGGTCCCCACTGAACTGCGAAGATGTGGAGCGTAGGTCAGAGAGGGGACGGGTGGGGGAGACGTCCTGACAGACGAGGAGTTCCCTAGGCTCTGGCCACCCCACCCACCTCCCACGTCCCGGGCACCCGCGGGACACCACCACTTTATCCCCTCCTCTGTCCACAGCCACCCCCACCACACCCCGCAACCCACGCACACACCTGGAGGTTACAAAACCACACGGCGTGAATAGAGCTCGGCGGAGCGAGAGCCCATTTCACGAGGCGGGGGGGTGCGGGTTGTGGGGTCTGTAGAGAGCCCGATTCTCCCTCTTGGGTGGCTACAGACTAGAAATGAATATCACTTCTTGGGCGGAGGGGCTTCCTTAGGCCATCACCGTTTGCGGGACTATCTCTCAAACCCTCCCTTGAGGCCACAAAATAGATTCCACCCCACCCCTCGACGTTTCCCTCGGGTGGTGCTGGATGTATCCTGTCAAGAGACCTGAGCCCGACACGTTGAGTTAAACACCTTCATTGGCTTTGCGTGTTTGTTTCTTTCGGAGATGGAATCTTGCTCTGTCGCCCAGGCTGGAGTGCATTGGCGTGACCACAGCTCACTGCAACCTCTGCCTCCGGGGTTCAAGTGATTCTCCTGCCTCAACGCCACCATGCCCGGCTCATTTTTTTATTTTTAGTAGGCACGGGGTTTCACCCTGTTTCATTGGTTTTCACTGGAGATTCTGGGTTCGAGCCACACCTCATGCCGTGCCACAGAAAAACTTCTTTTTTTTTTTTGAAAGCACAACATATCTGCTTTATTTGAGTGGCTTCGTATATCATTATAGTTGCGTTATAGACGAAGAAAAGGTATTAAACACTGTGCTAATGATAGTGAAAGTGAAAACAAAAGAAAGGTTATCTATTTTGTAGTTAAAATAAAGTTGCTCAGAATTTAGAGCTACCTAAATGCGTCAGCATTAAAACTCTTCCTAGGAAAAGCTTGCCAATCTGAATAATCCTCCTTTAAAGACAATTTTTGATAGGGTTAAGTTTTTTAAGAATGCTACTCCTGCAAAATAGCTGAACAGACAATACACATTTACAGAAAACAACACGAGGATCAACCAGACTTGGGAAAAAATCAAAAACAACACAAGTCTGATGAAGAACTGAGTTCTTAAAATATGACGGAGAACATAGCTATCAGAAGAGAAGGCAGTTTGGCAAGTTGATTGTTACATTGGTCAGCAATAGCTAGCACTATGTTTTTGGCCATCTTTCAGGCAATGTAACTACTACAGCAAAATGAGATATAATCCATTAAACAACATATTCACAAATCAAAAAATGTTTTAGTAATAGAATGCTTCAGATTTAGAAGCAAATCAAATGATACAACTCCACTGCTGTAATACTTAACCCCAAAGATAACCATATCTGACAAAAAAAACTACCACAGAGTTATGGCTTCAGAATTATAGTTTCTCTTGATATTTATTTATGTATTTTTTTAATTTTTTTTTTCTTCAGATGGCGTCTCGCTCTGTCGCCCAGGCTGGAGTGCAATGGGGTGATCTCGGCTCACTGCCACCTCCACCTCCCGGGTTCAAGCGATTCTCCTGCCTCATCCTCCCACGTAGCTGGGACTACAGGCACCCTCCACCACGCCCACCTAAGTTTTATACTTTTAATACAGACGGGATTCCACCATGTTGGCCAGGATGGTCTCGATCCCTTGACCTTGTGACCCGCCCGCCTCGGCCTCCGAAAGTGCCGGGATGGCGGCAGGCATGAGCCACCACGTCCGGCCTTCTCTTGATGTGTAAACTATTTCTTTTTTTTTTTTTTTGAGACGGAGTCTCGCTCTGTTGCCCAGGCTGGAGTACAGTGGCGTGATCTCGGCTCACTGCAAGCTCCGCCTCCCGGGTTCACGCCATTCTCCTGCCTCAGCCTCCCGAGTAGCTGGGACTACAGGCGCCCGCCAACACGCCCGGCTAATTTTTTGTATTTTTAGTAGAGACGGGGTTTCACCGTGTTAGCCAGGATGGTCTCGATCTCCTGACCTCGTGATCCGCCCGCCTCGGCCTCCCAAAGTGCTGTGATTACAGGCTTGAGCCACCGCACCCGGCCACCTGATGTGTAAACTATTAAGTCAGTCCAGAAAAATACAACAAATGTCAGCAGTAAGTATGATGTTGAGGCAGAAGTAGGACCAAACGTTTTCATATCTTATTCAGTTGATAACAATATGAATTACTAGGCAGTAATTTCCGATGTGTCTACTTATACACAAGTACAAAACAGTAAAACAGAGATACTGCTAAATAAAAGGGTACGCTAACTTTTTTTTTTTTTTTGAGACGGAGTCTCACTCTGTCGCCCAGGCTGGAGTGCAGTGGCGCAATCTCGGCTCACTGCAAGCTCCGCCTCCGGGGTTCACGCCATTCTCCTGCCTCAGCCTCTCCGAGTAGCTTATTTTTAGTAGAGACGGGGTTTCACTGTGGTCTCGATCTCCTGACCTCGTGATCTGCCCGCCTCGGCCTCCCAAAGTGCTGGGATTACAAGCATGAGCCACCGCACCCGGCCTCGGGTACACTAACTTCTTAATAGTAACTCCACAAACTGGAACACTGTCAAAAAGCAGCAACTAGTGAATTGTTGCAATATTTTTTTCTATTATCTGATAAGTGGATTATGCTATTCCTTTCCAATTTCCCAAGCACTTTTTGTCCCCATCACCATTTCGGTGTTCAAAGAAAAAGTAACAGATCAGGTAACAAAACTAAAGAAACACATACACAAACGAAAGACAACTACAGTATCTGCAAAAGTTTGGTGGAAGACTGAAACTGTTGAGTATAAGGATCTGGTATTCTATTATCATGAGTTAATTTAAGAGTTTGTTAAAGACATACATTTCGTAAGAGAGCATTTCAGTTAGACGTTATTGACCAGTAGGTACCATCCCTAAGTATTTGTAACCAAATTCATGGCAATAAAGAGCTATCTAACAAGAAAAATTAGCGAGTACCGGCACCATCAATAAGAGTTTGTCTTTACACTTCATTACCACTTACCATGCATTACAATGTCTAGGATGGACTCTGATAGCATTTCGAAAACAAGCTAATGCTTTGTCCGATTCTACAGTGAAGACAAACTCCCGCCCTAATACAGTAGAGGCCTAAGCATGATTTGGATCCACTTCGATAGCTCTCTGGAAGAATTTAATTGCCATATCGTGTTCCCGTTGCAAGCGGAAACAGTTCCCTGCAGCACGCCAGGCCTCTGGCTGGCGAATTTTTATCCATGTCTGTCAAGTCTTTTGACAGAACTGAAAAGAGCAACATCTTTTTGAGGATGCCAAAGTGTTGCGGAGTAGATCTCCATGCCTTCGACCCTATAATTCTCAATCCTTCTAACCTCTGAGAAGATTCTTTCAGCTTGCATGGACTCTGAAAGCTCAAAATAGGCCCTTCCAATTTGGCACAGTACCCAACCAGTATCGTAGTGGTGAGAAGGTAGATGGCTCAAAATATTGATAGCTTGTTTGCAGTGGTAAGAACACAAAGCTAAATAACCTTTCCGCCTTTCACGAAGAAGGCTCATCAAGCCTTCTGCTGCTGCTTTTTGTAGATTAAAAGCCTGAATCTGAGGTGTGATTGCGGATATTTTCCCTTCTGAAATGATGGAAGAGTCCAATTTTGTCATTTCCAGGCTGCCATTGATGTGAGGTTGAGTTATTCCTCCTTCGTTAGTTTTACTTTTTTTCTGTTTGGGATTTTAGGTGGACACTTCATTTTTAATTTTTTTCCTATTCTCCTTGGTTGTGGAGCTGTCACTAGTCAAGAGTCGTGAATTTCTTCGAGGCAGTGCATTTAGGGGAGATGCCACAGTGGGGCTCGATACCTGAGGTGTTGCCCTTGTTTGTGGACCAGAACTTTGTGTTTTTGCAAGAATTGGAGTTACCTCTCGGCTATGTCCACTCTGCGAGAAGACAGACTGTGCTCCAGTTCGGCCGATTCTGGCAACAGGCTTTTTTGAAGGGGCTCCAGTGGATGGCACGTCAATGACAGAAGGTGTCTGATACTAGTGTAGTTTTGTAAATAGGATCCATCTCCCGGACTTGGGGTTTCTAATGGCAAAATCCCAACACTTGGAGTTAACGGACTAACAGCTGCTGGTCGTCCTGATAAACTCCGACCAGTTTTTGGTTTATTTTGAACCTGTGTAGATAATATGGAAGTTCCTGTTCCCAGTGGGACAGTATCAGGTGAAATGACAGCTGAATCAATAGAAGACACTGGGGAATCTGTATTCGAGGAGTACTTTGAATTGGAAGATTCTCAATTCAATCTGTTTAATTCAATTGTGTCCTGGGGTGTTTCCGTAAGAAGGGTCTCAGGCTGTCTGTGACATAAACTATGACGAGGTACTTGTGTGGTGCAACAGTTGGGCCGACCGTTGCTAAAGTTCTGTAAAGATGTGAATTTAAACGTTTGGTCAGGATCCGGCTTTTCACCTATTTCACAGAATGATTCAAAGGGATACCAGAGGAAAGGCTTTAAACTAAGGCCCTTTTGGTAACACTCTGATGCTTTGGCAAGCGGATCTGTCTTGCGATATACCTGTCCCAACAATGAGAGAGTAAAGCAAGCTGAACCACCAAACTCAATAACATATGAGTAACAATACCATCATGCCTTTTCTGTTTATTAAACACTCCACCGGATAAGATTCGTTCCCCTTCTGCAAGCTTGCTGAGATAAACACAACATTTTGCAAGCAGGTATTTGCATTGCGGTGTAGCACAACTGTGTCCTTTCAAGAGTCTATATGCTTTATAGGCCTTTCCTGAGCGGTAAGAACAGGTCTCCAGTAAAAACAAGGCTTCTTCTGAGTGTACTTCTGCATAACGGCGTTCTGCGAGGAAAACCGCATCTCGGTAAGCGTAGTGGTTTACTGCTTGCCATATAGCTGCCTGGGCGGGTTCCTGCAGCACCGTCATCCTCGAGGTTCAGGCCCACTTACTTTCTGCAGTGCCTGAGGCACACCCCCCGCCCCCCCTGTAGCGGCTCCGGGGCCTGCCAGCCCTGGCTCATTTAAAGTCACCAGCGACAGTTACCAGGGGATAGGGTAGGCCGAGCAAGAATGACTTCTTTATCCTGCGGACTCTGGAGAGCCCGGCCCCTTGTGACCCATTGCAAACCGAGAGTCACCTCATGTTTGGAAACACGGGGTTTCCATGTTTCCGCTCCCAAGTTCGGTGGAGGGATGTGGCATGTACGACGAAGGACTCTCTTCCTTCTGATTCGGTCTGCACAGTGGGGCCTAGGGCTGGAGCTCTCTCTGTGCGGACGGCTGACTCCCTCTACCTTGGGTTCCATTGGGCCCCACCCTGGAACACGGGCCTTGGCAGATTCTGGCCCTTCCTGGCCCTTAAGTTGCTGTCAGAAACCCCATCTCCGGCTCGGATGCCTCGAATGACTGTGGCTCGCACCTCTCTGGAAACATTGGAAATCTCTCCTCTACCCGTGGCCACCTAAAACCACAGGAGCTCGGGACACACGTGCTTTGGGAAGAGAATGCTGATAGTCTCTTGCCGGCTCTCTCTTGACTTGAGTACTTCATGGGTGTGTGGTTAAGACGTAGTGATAGCAGATGTATTAACTTGGGCCGGGTGCTGGTGGCTCACGCCTGTAACCCCAACACTTTGGGAGGCCGAGGCCGTAGGATCCCTTGAGGAATCGCCTAACCCTGGGGAGCTTGAGGCTGCAGCGAGTGAGCCATAACGGTGTCACTGCACTCCAGTCTGGGCGAAAGACAGTGAGGCCCTGTCACAGGCAGGCAGGCAGGCAGGCAGGCAGGCAGGCAGGCAGACAGACAGACAGACAACAGCTGTATTCTGTTCTTCTCAGGGTAGGAAGCAAAAATAACAGAATACAGCACTTAATTTTTTTTGGGGGGGGGACGGAGTTTCACTCTTGGTGCCCACGCCAGAGTGCAATGGCACCATCTCGGCTCGCCGCAACCTACACCTCCCGTGTTCAAGTGATTCTCCTGCCTCAGCCTCCTGAGTAGCTGGGATTACAGGCCTGGGCCACCACACCCGGCTGATTTTGTATTGTTAGTAGAGACGGCATTTCTCCATGTGGGTCAGGCTGGTCTCGAACTGGCGACCCCAGTTGATCTGCCCGCCTCGGCCTCCCAAAGTGCTGGGATGACAGGCGTGAGCCATCGCACCCGGGTGGCTACATTTTTTTTTTTTTTTTTAGTTTTCAATTTTAATCCATGTATTTATTAACATTTATTTATTTAATTATTTGTTTGTTTGTTTATTTTCGAGACAGACTTTCGCTCTGTTGCCCAGGCTGGAGTGCAGCGGCACGATCTCGGCTCACTGCAAGCTCTGCCTCCCGGGTTCACGACCTTCTCCTGCCTCAGCCTCCCAGGTAGCTGGGACTACAGGAGCCCGCCACCGCGCCTGACCAACTTTTTGTATTTTGAGTAGAGACAGGGTTTCACTGTGGTAGCCAGGGTGGTCTCGATATCCTGACCCTGTGATCCATCCGTCTCAGCCTCCCAAAGTGCTGGGATGACAGGCGTGAGCCACCGCCCCCGGCCTATTTATCTATTTATTAACTTGGAGTCCAGGTTATGAAACCAGTTAGTTTTTGTGTTTTTTTTAGAGACGAGGTTTCACCGTGTTGCCAAGGCTTGGATCGAGGGATCCACCTGCCTTTGGCCTCCCAAAAGTGCGGAGATGACAGGCGTGAACCTACTGCGCCCGGCTTCCCCACTTCCCCCCCACCCCCCGCTTGTCTTCCCGCCGACAGTTTCACGGCAGAGGGTTTGGCTGGTGTGCTTAAATTCATTCTAAATAGAAATTTAGGACGTCACCTTCTGGCCTCATGGACTCTGAGCTGAGGAGTCCCCTGGTCTGTCTATCACAGGACCGTACACGTCAGGAGGAGAAAAATCGTTTAAAATAAGTAATTTTGTGTTACAGAAATACACGGATATACCAAAAACACAGAAACCAGTCTTTTAGAAATTGCCTTAGTCCTGGTGTCTGTGCCAGTGATTCTTTTCGATTTGGACCTTGAGTGAGAGAATTCCCAGTCGGTCTCTGGTCTCTGGACGGAAGTTCCAGATGATCCAATGGGTGGGGACTTAGGCTGCCTCTCCCCAGGGTCCCTGGTCAATTAGTTGTGGGGATCTCCTGGGAGGGCGTGGTGACCCACTGTGCTGTGGGGGCCTCCATCCTTCCCCCTCCCCCATCCGCCTCCAGGCGATCTCAATTCATTCCGGGCTGACACTCTCATTGGTAGACGTCGGGCATCACCTAGCGGCCACTGTTACTCTGAAAACGGAGGCCTCACAGAGGAAGGAATCTCAGGCGGCCTGCGCACAGCCTGGGGCAACTGTGTCTTCTCCACCACCCCCACCCTCATCCCCAACTTCCTCCCTCCCTTGTTGCCAAGGAAAGCGCCACTTTGACGACTGGGTCTGATTGACGTTTGGTCGGGCAAAAACAAACAAATAAAATAACATAAAACAAAATAAAATAAGTCAACACCATACAATACAGTACAGTACAATACAATACAATACAATACAATACAATACAATACAATGCAATGCAATGCAATGCAATGCAATGCAATGCAATGCAATGCAATGCAATGCAATACAATACAATACAATACAATACAATACAATACAATACAATACAATACAATACAATACAATACAATAGGCCGGGCGCGGTGGCTCATGCCTGTAATCCCATCACTTTGGGAGACAGAGCTGGGCTCGTCACCAGAGGTCGGGAGTTGGAGACAAGCCTGAAAAACATGGAGAAATCCCGTCTCAATTGAAAACACAAAATTAGCCTGGCGTGGTGCCACATGCCTATAATCCCAGCTGCTAGGAAGGCTGAGGCAGGAGAATTGCTTGAACCTGGGAGGCGGAGTTTGCGGTGAGCCGAGATCGCGCCATTGCACTCCGGTCTGAGCAACAACAGTGAAACTCCGTCTCCAAAAAATAAAATAAAATAAACACATAAATAATAATCCATAAAGAAAATAAAAATAAAATAAAATAAATAAATAGGCCTTGCGCCGTGGCTCAAGCCTGTCATCCCAGCACTTCAGGAGGCTGAGGCCGGTGGATCACGAGGCGGTCAGACCAGCAGGGCCAGTATGGTGAAACCCGGTCTCTACTCAAAATACACAAAATTAGCCGGGCGCAGTGCTGTACGTCTGTAATCCCAGCTACTCGGGAGGCTGAGCTGAGGCAGGAGAATCGCTTGAACCTGGAAGGCAGAGGTTGCAGTGAGCCGAGATAGTGCCACTGCACCCCAGCCTGGCCGACAGAGCGAGACTCCGTCTCAAAAAAATAAAAATAAAAATGAAATGAAACAAAATAATTAAAAAGTGAGTTTCCGGGAAAAGAGGAAAAAAAGAAAACGAGCCCACAGTGACATACACATACGCCTCTCGCCTTTCGAGGCATCAAACACGTTATGAATTACGCGTAATTTTTTTTGTAACTTAATCTTATTTTATTATCATGATTTATTTTTTAAGACGGAGTCTCGGAGGACCGCCCTCCCTCGTCCCACTCCCTGGTGGCCCAGACAACCTCAGAGACAGACCCTGGCTGGGCCAGATGGTTCTTCTCTTTGATCCTTTGTTTCCTTGTCTTTCTTCGTGTCTTTAACCCGTGTGGACTCTTCTGCTCGGGTTTTACAGACGGCAGCTCCACTTTAGGCCTTGTTAGTGGGGACTTTCCTGATTCTCCCCAGATGTAGTGAAAGCAGGTAGATTTGCCTTGCCTTTTCTTCTTTCCTTCTTTCTTTCTTTCTTTCTTTCTTTCTTTCTTTCTTTCTTTCTTTCTTTCTTTTTTCTTTCTTTCTTTTTTTTTTTTTTTTGGAGACGGAGTTTTGCTCTCGTTGCCTAGGCTGGAGTGCAATGGCGCAATCTCGGCTCACCGCAACCTCCGCCTCCCAGGTTCAACCAATTCTCCTACCTCAGCCTCCCAAGTAGCTGGGATTACAGGCCTGCACCACCACGCCTGGCTAATTTTGTAGTTTTAGTAGAGACGGGCTTTCTCCATGTTGCGGCTGGTCTCAAACACCTGACCTCAGGTGATCCTCCCACCTCGGCCTCCCAAAGTGCTGGGATTACAGGTGTGAGCCACCGCGCCTGGCCTCTTTCTTTCTTTTTCTTTCTTTCTTTCTTTTCTTTCTTTCTTTCTTTTCTTTCTTTCTTTCTTTCTGACAGAGTCTCACTCTTACTGCCCAGGCTGGAGTGCAGTGGCACAATCTCAGCTCACTGCAACTTTTTTTTTTTTTTTGGAGACGGAGTTTTGCTCTCGTTGCCTAGGCTGGAGTGCAATGGCGCAATCTCGGCTCACCGCAACCTCCGCCTCCCAGGTTCAACCAATTCTCCTACCTCAGCCTCCCAAGTAGCTGGGATTACAGGCCTGCACCACCACGCCTGGCTAATTTTGTAGTTTTAGTAGAGACGGGCTTTCTCCATGTTGCGGCTGGTCTCAAACACCTGACCTCAGGTGATCCTCCCACCTCGGCCTCCCAAAGTGCTGGGATTACAGGTGTGAGCCACCGCGCCTGGCCTCTTTCTTTCTTTTTCTTTCTTTCTTTCTTTTCTTTCTTTCTTTCTTTTCTTTCTTTCTTTCTTTCTGTCTGTCTGTCTTCTTTCTTTCTTTTCTTTCTTTCTTTCTTTCTTTCTTTCTTTCTTCTTTCTTTCTTTCTTTCTTTCTTTCTTTCTTTCTTTCTTTCTTTCTTTCTTCTTTCTTTCCATCTTCTTTTTCTTTTTTTTTTGAGACAGAGTTTCACACTTGTTGCCCAGGCTAGAGATCTTGGCTCACCGCAACCTCTGCCTCCCAGGTTCAAGTGACTCTCCTGCCTCCCTAGTAGCTGGGATTACAGGCATGTGCCACCATGCCCGGCTAATTTTGTGTTCTTTGTAGAGACGGTGTTTCTTCTCGTTGGTCAGGCTGTTCTCAAACTCCCAACCTCAGGTGATCCGCCTGCCTTGGCCTCCCAAAGTGCTGGGATTACCGGCATGAGACACCATGCCTAGCCCCTTTCTTCTTTCTTTTCTTTCTTTCTTTCTTTCTTCTTTCTTTCTTTCTTTCTCTTTCTTTCTCTTTCTTTCTTTTTCTTTCTTTCTTTCACTCTTTCTCTCTGTTTCTTTTTCCTTTCTCTCTCTCTTTCTTTCTTTCTTTCTTTCTTCTTTCTTTCTTTCTCTTTCTTCTCTTTCGTCTTTTTGAGACAGTTTCACTCTTGTTTCCCCAGCTGGAGTGCAATGGCGTGATCTTATCTCACCGCACCATCCACCTCCCGGGTTCCAGCGATTTTCCTGCCTCAGCCTCCTGAGTAGCTGGGATTACAGGGATGCACCCCCACGCCTGGCTGAATTTTTGTATTTTTAGTAGAGACAGGGTTTCACCATGTCGGTCAGGCTGGTCTCCAACTCCCGACCTCAGTTGATGCGCCCACCTCGGCCTCTCAAAATGCTGGGATGACGGGTGTGAGCCACCGCGCCGGCCTATTTACTTATCGTAGTGTAGTTTTTATTTTTTTCGTTTCTATGTATGTACCAACGTTTACAAATGTAGATGTTTTTATGCTTTTATATATAAACATAAGTGCTTGTATTTATGCATATATATATATACAGATACTTATATTTATGTTTAAGCAAACATATTTGTATATAATAAATACATATACCTATTATACACAAATACAGATGCTTATATATAAACAAGTAAATATTGATATATAAGCAGTTATATATAAATACGTACATTTCTTTGTGTATAAAAAATGTTATATTCATATTCATAAATAGATAAACGTGTTTGTGACTGTTTGTCTCCATTTTCTTTCTTTCTCTCTGTCTTTCTCTCCTTTATGCTTTTCTTCCTTCCTTTCTTCCTTTCTCTCCTTCCTTATGTTTTTCTTCCTTCCTTCCTTTCCCTCTTTCTGTTCTTTTTTCTTTCGTGCTTTATTTGTCTTTCCTTCCCTGTCTTTGCTTCTTTTTTCTTTTCTCTGTTTGTTTTTCCCTTCTTTCCTTCATTTCTTTCTTCATTCTTTCTCTCTTTTTTCATGTTTCTTTCCTTTCCATCTCTCTTTTTAAAATGGAATGTTTAAGAAGTTTTGTGTCTTTAGCTCCATTTTTTAAATGGTCTCTGTTTTCTCCATTTTCTTCCTCCCTCCCCCCTCCCTTCCCTCCCTCGTTTCCTTTCACCGTCTGTCTCTTTTCTCCGTTCCCTCCCTGCCTCCCTTCCTGCTTCCCTCCCTCCCTCTTTCTCTTCCTTTGTCTGCCTTTGTGTGGGTTCTGGAAGAGCCTACGCATTCTGCGTCTCCCTGTGTCCTCAACGACCCGCGACCGAGTCCTTGTTTGTTCTATCTCTCTCCCTCCCTCCCTCCCTCCGAGATGCATCTCCAAACACCCAGACGCCGTGAGTTGTCTTCTGACTCTGTCGCGGTCGATGCAGAGACGCGCTTTGGGGACCATTTCTGTGGAGATGGGGGAGAGGGGCTGCGTTTTCGGCCTCGGGAAGAGCTTCTCGACTCATGGTTTCGGTTTTGCGGTACACGGGCCGCCCTGCCATCCAGATCGCTCTCGCTGACGTTCGCGACGGTTGTCGGGCTCCATCTGGAGGCCGCTTTTATATCGTTCTCTGGGCTTCCGGAGCTGCAGTGGCAGCTGCCGAAGGAGGGGACCGTCCCCGCTGTGAGCTAGGCAGAGCTCCGGAAAGCCCGCGGTCGTCAGCCGGGCTGGCCCGGTGGCGCCAGAGCTGTGGCGCGTCGCTTGTGAGTCAGAGCTCAGGCGTACAGGTTTATGTGGGGGAGACGCTGTCGCTGCACTTCTGAGCCCGAGCCGGGTGTGGGGCTGCCCGAGCCGGTGGACCAGCACGCCACAGCTCCCGAGGCCCGAGCCGCGACACGCGGGGACCGGCTGCGTGTGGCGCGGGAGGCTGGGGACACCCTTGCCGGGCCCGCGCGCATCCTGGCCGTCTGAGGCGGCGGCCGAATTTGTTTCCGCGTCCTCGTGGGGAGCCAGGGACCGTCCTGCCCCCGTCCCCCGGGTGCCGGGGAGCGGTCCCCGGGCCGGGCTGCGGTCCCTCTGCCGTGATCTTTTCTGGCGAGGCCCCGTGCGGAGTCGGAGAGCGCTCCCTGAGCGCGCGTGCGGCCCCGAGAGGTCACACCTGACCGGCCTTTGGTCCCTCGCCTGTCCCGGTCGTACGACAGGCTGGCAGAAAATGCTTCCGGGTCTCGCTCTGGAGACGCGGGCCGGCCCCTGCGTGTGGCAAGGGTGGCCGGGAGGGCGTCCCTGGCCAGGGGCTGCTCCCGAGTGTGTCCTGGGGTAGACCAGAGGGCCCGGGGTGCTCCGTGTCTGGCTGCGATGGTGGCGTTTTTGGGGACAGATTCCGTGTCGTGGGTTTCCTGGGCCGGCGGCGTGGTCAGTGACTCGACCTCCTGCCCCGGGGGAGGTATATCTTTCACTCCGAGTCGGCATTTTGGGCCACCGGGTTATTGTTGGCACGCTGCTTTCTGGCGATTGGTCGCTGGAGAGGTTGGGCCTCTGGATGCGTGCAGGGCTCTGGCCTACCGGTGACACGGCTAGCCGGCCCTGCTCCTGCTTGAGCCGCCTGCTGGGGCTCGTGAGCTTGCTGCTCTCTGGTGCATCTGAGCGTCCCGACTCCCACCGCTGCCGGCCCGGGTCCGGGTCTCTGACCTACCTGGGGGCGGCGGGGAAGGCGGGGAGGGCTACCTTGCCCTCATGCGCTCTCCGCTGCGGGCACCCAGGGCGGCCGTGACAACCCCACCCTGTTGGCTCCGTGCCGTTCGTGTCAGGCGATCTCGTCTCAGCCAGGTTGTCCGCCGCCCTTTCCCCCCAGAGCGGGGAATGGCCGGGTTGATCGGATTGCTGGTTAGCTGGCCGACCCCCGCCCCTGGGGGGGGCTCTTCATAATCGATATGGTGGTGTCATGCTCTTCTGGGCCGGGTCCGAGCTGCGACGGGCGAGGGGCGGACATTTGTGGTGAATGGGACCGTTCTTCTGGCTCTGCCCGCGGGGGCTCCTTGTCTCTCTCGTCCCTGCCTGCGGGTGGTGTGCTGGGGAAGGCGTGGGGTGCGGAGCCCTGCCTGACTTTGCTGTCCCGTCTCTGCCTTCCCCCTCGCGGGGTGGGTCCGGGGGGGTCCTCCGATGCGGCGGGCATCCCTTGCTCACCTCCTGTGGTTATTGAATTGCAGGCGACCCCCTCCATAGCGGTGGGGTGCTGTCCCGCCAGCCCATCGTGCTGCTCTTTTGGGGGTTGTGTGAGCATTGGCTTCGCCTGGGCCTTTGCGGTGCTCCTGGAGTGCTCGGGTGGTCCCTCAGGTGCCCGAGGCCGAGCAGTGGTGTGACATTCCCACCTCCAGCCGCCCCCTTCTCCGGTGGCTGCTGTGGTGTCTGCGCGTGAGTCCTGAGAAAGCTCGTTGGTGTAGGGGGGTCAAGGCGGTTGAATTGAGATGCGCCCCTCCCACGTGAGGAAAGGTGCCGCGTGGTCCGGTGAGTGCACGTCCCGTGCTCCCCACTGGCGGGTGCGTGCGGGGGGCCGTGTGAGTGATCACGGTGGGCTCTCGGGCTGGTGACGCTTGTGCCGGCTGGTTGTCGAGGGGCTACTGTCCTGCCTCCGACCGGCCGTGTGGGTTTACTTCGAAAGTACTTTGCCTCGGAAGGAAGAATGTCGGTAGACGTGGGGGTTTTGAGGGTTGCGTGCATGTGCACCAGCCGGGTCCCCCACCCCGACTGCGAATGCTCAAGGTTGCTGCAGGCTGGTTTTTTCTCTTACCGCATGCCTCTCCCTCCCATCCCCAGGCGTCCCCGAGCGCCTCTGTGGGCCCGGTGAGGGGCGACTGGTGGGTAGGGCGTGTGGCCCACCCTCGGTGAAAAAGCCTTCTCTAGCAGTCCGAGAGGTGTGTCTTGGGGTACCGGATCTCCCGGCCCACCGCTTCTCTGTACGTTATGGTAGTGCTTGCCATAGTGACTCGCTTGCAGCGGACCCTCCTCTGCTTCCCCCTAGATGGGGTGAGGGGGGAGAGCGAGGGTTCTGCCGGCCCCCGACTGCGGTGGTGGGGGCCGAGCGCGGCTCGTCGCCTACTGTGGCCCGCGCCTCCCCCTTCTGAGTCAGGGGAGGATCCCGCTGGGCCACGACCGGCGTTCTAGCGGTTCGGAGGCTGCTGCGAGCGGTGGGTGTGCGTGGCGTTCCATCCAGTGCATGATCCCTCTCCGCTGTGAGCCGGCTCTCTGCCCGCTCCGGTGCCGAGTCGCGACCAGTGCCGGTGACCACGTTTGCATGGCATGGGGTTGGGCCACCTGGCCCTGGGAAAGCATCCCACGGTGGGGGTGCACTGGTCTCCTGGAGTGGGACCGGGTCGGAGGATGGATGAAAATCACGGGTGATGTGGCCCTGGCGTTGGGTTTGTGGCTGTGATCGCTTCGGGGGGGGCTGGTGGCGGGACCCTGGGTCTCATGAAGGAGGCAGGGTCTCGGTGGGTGCCGAGGGCCACCCGGTGTCCTAGGTGGTGAGCTGTGGGACCGTCCTCGTGTCTGTGGCGATGGGATCCTGTGGCCATGTTTTCCTGGTGGCCTGGCCATGCCAGAGATTTCTCCCTGAGCCGCCCCTTGGCGGGCTCCCGGGGGCCCTTGCCCTCGTGGTCCCTGGCCCTTGCCTCTCCGTGTGCCCTCTTCCCCACCTGCCGCACACCGAATCCTCCCTCCTCCAGCAGCTCACTGGCTTTACGTTGGTGGTGGCCCCGTCTGGGAACAAACCTGGCACCGCCTTGTGGGGCGCCGCAGCTGGCCACTGGTTGGCCCGGTGTCCGTGTCCCCCGGCACGTGCTCGCTTTCGGGACCAGGTCGGTGGCACCCCCGCTTGGGCCCGGTGGGCACCCGGAGGGTTCTGGGGGTCAGCCTGTGGCACGTGTGGGGGAGAAGGGTGTTCTGGGGGGCTGGCTGCGACTGCGGCAGCGGCGGGGGGGAGCAACGGGGATCGCCGAAGGCCGGTCGGGGCCGCCTCCGTGCGTGTGTCCCGGGTGCGGTTGGCTGCGCTTGATGGGTTCCCACGGTGTCCCCTTCCCTGCCGGCCGCCTTTCTCATGCTTTCCGCGTTGCCTTGGCCTCACCCCAGCGTTTCGTCTTCTCCCGTCCCGCTCTTCCGCCTCAGGTCGGCACGGCCCCGGGTGCGCCTCGCTTCCCGGGCCCACTGCGGCCCTTCCCCGAGAGGCGTCTGTCCTGGGCGTCGGCGTCCAGGGAGAGCCCCTCCTCCTCCCCCACGTGGTGTTGCCCCGTTTGGCACGTGCGTGTTCCCGAGCGCGGCCCGCTGGTCGCTCCCGGACAGGCGTTCATGCAATGTGTGGCGAGAGTCGACCTCCACCTCTGCCAGTCGCTCACCGTTTCCACGTGTTGGAGGGTGGGGCCCAGGCCGGGGCCTCGGCCCTGGTTGTGGTCCCTTGTCCCAGCCAGCGGGGTGGGCGTGCCAGCCGGCTTTGGTTGGCCCTCCCTCAGCCATCATGTGGCATGTGCCACCCCTGCCCCCGTGCCTGCTGGGGGGGCGGGGCTCGGAGCCGGGCTTGGGGCGGGGCTCGGAGCCGGGCTTCGGCCGGGGGGCGGGGCTTGGAGCCGGGCTTCGGCCGGGCTCCGGGCCTCGACCTGGACCGGTGCGTGGGCGCTGCAGCCGCACGGTGTGACTGTCCCCAGGCTGGGCCCCGTGGTCCGCCTCTCGCTCGCCACCCAGACGTCGGGGCTGCCCCGTGGGGTGGGTGGGGAGCGCAGTCCCCGCCTCGCCGCCGCCCCACGCCCACCGTGCGTGCGTGGCCACTGGTTCCTCGTGGCTGCTGGGCACGGGCTGGGTGGTCTGCCTCCTCCTCACACGCGGGTGTGTGAAGGGTCTGGGGTGGTGGGCCTATCAGGGGGCGGTGGTGTGTCGGGTGGGTGTGTGTGTGGGGCATCCGGTTTGCTGCGCCCCGCCCACCCGTCCCACCTGGCTGCGCTGCCCCGCGCTCGCTCCCTCCCTCCCGTGCACCCTGCCCCCAGCCAGGCTGTGCCCTGTCCTCGCGTCCTGGGGTGCCGGGTCCATCCTTGCGAGGCCTGCGGCAGTGGCGGCAGCGTCGCCATCATCGTCCTTGGGGCCTTGCTGTGCCTCTATCTACCTGGTACCTACCTGGTTGATCCTGCCAGTAGCATATGCTTGTCTCAGAGATTAAGCCACACATGTCTAAGTACTCACAGCCAGTACAGTGAAACAGCAAATGGCTCATTAAATCAGTTATGGATCCTTTGCTCGCTCGCTCCTCTCTTACTTGGATAACTGTGGTAATTCTAGAGCTAATACATGCCGACGGGTGCTGACCCCCTTCGTGGGGGGGATGCGTGCATTTATCAGATCAAAACCAATCCCGGTCAGCCCCTCTCCGGCGCCCGCCCCCCACTCCCAACCCGGGGAGGTAGTGATGAAAAATAATACCAGGGCTCTTTTGAGGCCTTGTAAGTGGAATGAGTCCACTTTAAATCCTTTGAGGATCCATTGGAGGGCAAGTCTGGTGCCAGCAGCCACAGTAATTCCAGCTCCAATAGTGTATATTGCTGCAGTTAAAAAGCTTGTAGTTGGATCTTGGGAATGGGTGGGCGGTCCGCCGTGAGGTGAGCCACTGCGAATACCTGCCCCTTGCCTCTTGGCGCCCCCTGGATGCTCTTAGCTGAGTGTCCCGCGGGGCCTGAAGTGTTTATTTTGAAAAAATTAGTGTTCAAAGCAGGCCCGAGCCGCCTGGAATACCGCAGCTAAGAATAATGGAATAGGACTGTGGTTCTATTTTGTTGGTTTTCGGAACTAAGGCCATGATTAAGAGGGACGGCTGGGGGCATTCGTATTGCACCGCTAGAGGTGAAATTCTTGGACCTGTGCAAGACGGACCAGAGCGAAAGCATTTGCCAAGAATGTTTTCATTAATCAAGAATGAAAGTCAGAAGTTTGAAGACTAGTAGATACCGTCGTAGTCCTGACCATAAATGATGCCAACTGGCGATGCGGCGGTGTTATTCCCATGACCTGCTGGGCAGCTTCTGGGAAACCAAAGTCTTTGGGTTCTGGGGGGAGTATGGTTGCAAAGCTGAAATTTAAAGGAATTGATGGAAGGGCACCACCAGGAGTGGAGCCTGTGGCTTAATTTGACTCAACACGGGAAAACTCACCCGGCCTGGACACGGACAGGATTGACAGATTGATAGCTCTTTGTTGATTCTGTGGGTGGTGGTGCATGGCCATTCTTAGTTGGTGGTGCGATTTGTCTGGTTAATTACGATAACGAACGAGACTCTGGCATGCTAACTAGTTATGCGACCCCCAAGCGGTCAGCATCCCCCAACTTACTTGTCCCTCTAAGAAGTTGGGGGATGCTGACCGCTTGGGGGTCGCATAACTAGTTAGCATGCCAGAGTCTCGTTCGTTATCGGAACTTAGAGGGACAAGTGGTGTTCAGCCACATGAGATTGAGCAACAACAGGTCTGTGATGCCCTTAGATGTCTGGGGCTGCACACGTGCTACACTGACTGGCTCAGCGTGTGCCTACCCTATGCCAGCAGGTGTGGGTAACCCGTTGAACCCCATTTGTGATGGGATTGGGGATTGCAATTATTCCCCACGAATGAGGAATTCCCAGTAAGTGTGGGTCATAAGCTTGCGTTAAGTCCCTGCCCTTTGTATGCACCACCCATTGCTACTACCCACTGGATGGTTTAGCGAGGCCCTCGGATCGGCCCCGCCGGGGTCGGACCACGGCCCTGGAGGAGCGCTGAGAAGATGGTCGAACTTGACTAGAGGAAGTAAAAGTAACAAGGTTTCCGTAGGTGAACCTGCGGAAGGATCATTAACGGAGGAGAGAGCGAAGCTGTGGCGGTGCCGCCACGTCTTTCCTCGTCGGCTCCGCCGACCGTGTTCTTCCCCCCTGTGGCACGTGAGTGGGTGGGGCCTGTGCCGTTCGTTCCTTCGTTCGTCCGTTCGTCGCCCGGCCCCACTGGCCGTGAGAGCCGGAGAACTCGGGAGGGAGAGAGCAGAGAGAGAGACGCATGTGTGGGGAGGGGACTGGGTGTGTGCGTGTGTGTCGGGGGCGGGCCGGATGGTCAGCCGGCTGGCCCGGTGAGTGGCGGGGAGCGGTCCCCGGCCGCGGCCCCGATGTGTCGGCCGGCGCGGGGGCGGTTCTCGGCGGTGTTGTGGCGGGGTTGGGGGTCTCGGTGCCCTCCACGCTGGGGACCGTCGTCTGGCCCCACCCGGCTGGCTCCCTTTGGGGGCTGTCCAGGTTCCCGCTGCCATTGTCGCCTCCGCCATGCCACGCCGCTGGGACTGGCCTGATAGCTCTCCCCAGCCTTCCCACTAGGGTGTCTCTGGGGTTGGGGGCCGGACGCTGGCCCCCCCCGTCCACCCCCCCGGCCGTCCAGGTACCTAGCGTGTTCCGGTGCAGAGGTTTAAAGAGGGGGATCGCCTGTCTGCCCGTGGGTCAGGGGCGGTGGGCCTGCAGGGGAATTCCCGTTGGGGGGGCCCGGCCCCACCCGCGCCTCCCTCGCGGACTCTGGCCCCCCCGCTGGGGCTGCACCGCACGCACTTGCCTGCTGCCGCCGACACCACGGTTGTGGTGGCCGCCAGGTGGGGTCTTTACCCGGCGGCCATCGTGCCGTCATGCCGTCGTGCGCGTGCTATGCTTGTGTGGCACGTGCCCTGCGCTGTGGGGGTGGGAACCCCTGGGCGCCTGTGAGGTGGTGCCCGTGCTCGCCCCTGCATGGGCAGCGTGCGCCTCCTCCCCATGGTGTGAAACCTTCTGACCCCTCTCTGGAGTCTGGTCCCATTGCTCATCTGACTGGCTGGCCTGAGGCAACCCCCTCCAGGGGGACATGCTGTGCCAAGAGGGCCTCCCAGTGTCAGGAGCGCCCTCGCCAAATTGACCTCATACGACTCTTAGCGGTGGATAACTCGGCTCGTGTGTTGATGAACGCAGCTAGCTGCAAGAATTAATGTGAATTGCAGGACACGTTGATCATCGACACTTTCAACGCACTTGTGGCCCCAGGTTCCTCCCGGGGCTACGCCTGTCTGAGCATCACTTGCCGATCAATCGCCCCTGGGGGTGCCTCTAGGACCCTCGGGATGCGCGGCCGGGGGTTCCCTCGCAGGGCCCGCCGGAGTCCTCTGTCCCACCAAGCGCAGACCCCGCGATGTCCGTCCTCCTGTTCTGCTGCGCCTGCCCCTCCCCCTCCCCCTGTGGCCCTGCGTGATCCACGAGTTGGGTGGCTGG
>NW_026652640.1:0-29543 GCF_009828535.3 Hylobates moloch
CTCAAATCGCTCCAAATGTCCACTTGCAGATTCTACAAAAAGAGTGTTTCAAACCTGCTCTATCAAAAGTAAAGTTCAACTAAGTGAGATGAATGCACAAATCGCAAAGAAGTTTGTCAGAATACTTCTGCGTAATTTTTATGTGAAGATGTTTCTTTTTCCACCATAGTCCTCAAAGCGCTAAAATGTCCACTTGCAGATGCTACAAAAAGAGTGTTTCAAAGCTGCTCCATCAAAAGTAAGGTTAAACTCTGTGAGATGAATACACATATCACAAAGAAGTTTGTCAGAATCCTTCTGTCTAGTTTTTATATGAAGGTATTTCCCTTTCCAGGATAGGCTTCAAAACTCTCCAAATGTCCCCTTGCAGATAATACAGAAAGAGAGTTTCAAAACTGCTCTATCAAAAGAAAAGTTCAACTCTGTTAGAAGATTGCAGGTATCACAAAGGCATTGGTCAGAATTCTTCTGTGTAGTTTCTATGTGTAGATATTTCCTTTTCCACCATAGGCCTCAAACCACTCCAAATGTCCACTTGCAGATTCTACAAAAAGAGTGTTTCAAAGCTGCTCTATGAAAAGTAAAGTTCAAATCTGTGAGATGAATGCACACACATCAAAGTAGTTTGTCAGAATACTCTGTGTAGTTTTTATGTGACGGTATTACTTTTTCCAATTTAGGCCTCAAAGCCCTCAAAATCTCCACTTGCATATTCTACAAAAAGAGTGTTTCAAAACTGCTCAATCAAAAGTAAGGTTCAACTCTGTCACAGTAATGCAAACATCACAAAGAAGTTTGTCAGAATGCTTCAGTCTAGTTTTTATATGAAGATATTTCCCTTTCAAAGACAGGCCTCAAATCACTCCAAATGTTCCCTTGCAGATACTACAAAAAGAGAGTTTCAAAACTGCTCTATCAAAAGCAAAGTTCAACTCTGTGAGAAGAATGCACATATCACAAAGGCATTTGTCAGAATGCTTCTGTCTAGTTTTCATGTGAAGATATTTCCTTTTGAACCATATGCCTCAATCCGCTCAAAATATCTCATTGCAGGTTCTACAAAAAGAGTATTTCAAAGCCTCTCTATGAAAAGTAGCTTTCAACTCTGTGAGATGAATGCACACGTGACAAAGGAGTTTGTCAGAATCCTTCTATCTGCTTTTTATGTGAAGATATTTCCTTTTCCACCATAGGCATGAAAGCGTTCCAAATGTCCACTGGCAGTTTCTACAAAAAGAGTGTTTCAAAGCTGCTCTATCAAAAGTAAAGTTCAACTCTGTGAGATGAATGCACAAATCACAAAGAAGTTTGTCAGAATATTTCTGTGTAGTTTTTAGTGAAGATATTTCTATTTCCACCATAGTCCTCAAAGCGCTACAAATGTCCACTTGCAGATTCTACAAAAAGAGTGTTTCAACCGTGCTCTATCAACAGTAAGGTTAAACTCTCTGAGATGAATGCACACATCACCAAGAAGTTTGTCAGAATACTTCTGTGCAGTTTTTATATGAAGATGTTTCCCTTTCCAAGACATGCCACAAAGAGATCCAAATGTCCCCTTGCAGATACTACAAAAAGAGAGTTTCAAAACTGCTCTATCAAAATTAAAGTTCAACTCTGTGAGAAGAATGCACGTATCACAAAGGCGTTTGTTAAAATGCTTCTGTCTAGTTTCTATGTGAAGATATTTCCTTTTCCACCATAGGCCTCAAACCGCTCAAAATGCCCACTTGCAGACACTACAAAAAGAGTGTTTCAAAGGTGTTCTATCAAAAGTCAAGTTTAACTCTGTGAGATGAATATACGTATCACAAACAAGTTTGTCAGAATGCTTCTGTCTCTTTTTTATATGAAGATATTTCCTTTTCCACCATAGGACTCAAAGCGCTCCCAATTTGCAATTGCAGAATCTACATAAAGAGTGTTTCAAAACTCCTCAATTGAATGTAAAGTTCAACGCTGTGAGAACATTGCATGTATCACAAAGTCGTTTGTCAGAATGCTTCTGTCTAGTTTTTATATGAAGATATTTCCCTTTCCAAGTTAGGACTCAAACTGCTCCATTGTCCCCTTGCATGTACTACAAAAAGAGAGTTTCAAAAGTGCTCTATCAAAAGAAAAGTTCAAATCTGTGAGATAAATGCACGTATCACAAAGCAGTTTGTCAGAATGCTTCTGTCTCGTTTTCATTTGAAGATATTTCCTTTTCCACTGTAGGCCTCAAAGCGCTCCAAATCTCCTCTTGCAGAATCTACAACTAGAGTGTTTCAAAACTTCTCTATCAAAAGTAAGGTTCAAATCTGTGAGTTGAATGCAAACAGCAAAAGAAGTTTGTCAGAATGCTTCTGTCTAGTTTTTAAGTGAAGATATTTCCTTTTTCACCATAGGCCTCAAAGCGCTCCAAATGTCCAATTGCAGATTCTACAAAAAGAGTGTTTCAAAGCTTCCCTATGAAAAGTAAAGTTCAACTCTGTGAGTTGAATGCACACATCACAAAGTAATTAGTCAGAATGTTTCTGTCTAGTTTTTATGTGAAGATATTTCCTTTTCCACCATAGGCCTCAAAGTGCTCCAAATGTCCACTTACAGATCCTACAAAAAGAGTGTTTCACAACTGCTCTATCAAAAGAAAGGTTCAACTCGGTAAGCTGAATTCCCACATCTTAAAGAAGTTTGTCAGAATGCTTCTGTCTAGTTTTTTTATGAAGATATTTCCCTTTGCAAGACAGGCCTCAAACTGCTCCAAATGTCCCCTTGCAGATACTACAAAAAGAGAGTTTCAAAACTGCTCTATCAAAAATAAAGTTCAACTCTGTGAGAAGAATGCACATATCACAAAGACGTTTGTTAGAATGCTTCCGTGTAGTTTTTATGTGAAGACATTTCCTTTTCCACAGTAGGCCACATAGCCATCCAAATGTCCAATTGCAGATTCTACAAAAGGAGTGTTTCAAATGTGCTCTATCAAAAGTAAGGTTCAACTCTGTAACGTTAATGAACACAGCACAAAGAAGTTTGTTAGAATTCTTCTGTCTAGTTTTTGTATGAAGATGTTTCCCTTTCCAACTTAGGCCTCAAAGCACTCCAAATGTCCACTTGCTGATTCTACAAAAAGAGTGTTTCAAAGCTGCTCTATCAAAGGTATGGTTCAAATCTGTGAGATGAATGCACACTTCAAAAAGAAATTTGTCAAAATACGTCTGCGTAGTTTTTATGTGAAGATATTTCTTTTTCAACCATAGGTCTTAAAGCGCTCTAAATGTCCCCTTGCAGATTCTACAAAAAGAGTGTTTCAAAACTGCTGAATCAAAAGTAAGGTTCAACTCTGTGACATCAATGCAAACACCAGAAAGAAGTTTGTCAGAATGCTTCTGTCTAGTTTTTATACGAATATATTTCCCTTTTCAAGACAGGCCTCAAAACCCTACAAATGTCCCCTTGCTGATACTACAAAATGGGAGTTTCAAAACTCCTGTATCAAAAATAAAGTTCAACTCTGGGTGAAGAATGCACGTATCACAAAGGCGTTTGTCTGAATTCTTCTGTCTAGTATTTATGTGAAGATATATTCTTTTCCAGCGTAGGCCTCAAAGGCTCAAAATGTCCAATTGCAGATTCTACAAAAAGAGTGTTTCAAAGCTGCTCTGTCAAAAGTAAGTTTCAACTCTGTGAGATGCATGCACACCTCACAAAGTAGTTTGTCAGAATGCTTCTGTCTAATTTTTATATGAGGATATTTTTTTTTCCACCATAGGCCTCAAAACGCTCCAAATGTCCTCTTGCAGATTCTCAAAAAAGAGTGCTTCAAATCTGCTCTATCAAAAGTAAAGTTCAAATCCGTGAGATGAATGCACATATCTCAAAGAAGTTTGTCAGAATACTTCTGTGTAGTTTTTATGTGAAGGTATAACTTTTTCCCCCATAGACCTCAAAATGCTCCAAATGGCCACTTGAAGATTCTACAAAAAGGGTGTTTCAAAACTACTCAATCAAAAGTAAGGTTCAACACTGTAACATTAATGCACACATTACAAAGTAGTATTTCAGAATGCTTCTGTCTAGTTTTTTTGTGAAGATATTTCCTTTTCCACTATAGGCCTCAAAGCACTCCAAATGTCCACTTGCAGTTTCTACAAAAAGAGTGTTTCAAAACTACTCTATCAAAAGTAAGGTTCACCTCTGTGAGATGAATGCACACATCACAAAAAAATTTGTCAGAATACATCTGTGTACTTTTTATGAGAAGATATTTCTTTTTCCATCATAGGCAGAAAAGCATTCCAAATGTGCACTTGCATATTCTACAAAAGTGTGTTTCAAAACTGCTCAATCAAAACTAAGGTTCAACTCTGTGACATCAATGCAAACATCACAAAGAAGTTTGTCAGAATGCTTCTGTCTAGTTTTTATATGAAGATATTTCCCTTTTGAAGACAGGCCTCAAAATGCTCCAATTGTCCCCATGCAGATACTACAAAAAGACAGTTTCAAAACTGCTGTATCAAAAGTAAAGTTAAACTCTGTGAGAATAATGCAGGTATCACAAAGACGTTTGTTAGAATGCTTCTGTCTAGTTTTTATGTGAAGATATTTCTTTTTCCACCGTAGGCCTCAAAGCACTCCAAATGTCCATTTGCAGATTCTACAAAAAGAGGGTTTAAAAGTGACTCTATCAAAAGAAAAGTTCAACTCTGTGAGATGAATGCACACATCACAAATAAGTTTGTCAGAATGTTTCTGTCTAGTTTTTATGTGAAGGTATTTCTTTTTCCACCATAGGTGTCAAACCGCTCCAAATGTCCACTTGCAGATACTGCAAAAAGAGTGTTTCAAAGCTGCTCTATCAAAAATAAGGTTAAACTCTGTTAGATGAATTCAAACATCAGAAAGAAGTTTGTCAGAATATTTCTGTGTAGTTTCTATGTGAAGATATTTCTTTTTCCAATTCAGGAATCAAAGAGCTCCAAATCTCCACTTGCATATTCTACAAAAGAGTGTTTCAAAACTGCTCTATCAAAAGTAATGTTCAACTCTCTGATGTTAATCCACACGTCACAAAGAAATTTGTTTGAATGCTTCTGTCTAGTTTTTATATAAATATATTTTCCTTTCCAAGATAGGCCTGAAAACACTCCAAATGGCCCCTTGCAGATATTACAAAAAGAGAGTTTCAAAACTGCTCTATCAAAAGTAAAGTTCAACATTGTGAGAATATCGCACATATCACAAAGGCGTTTGACAGAATATTTCTGTCTAATTTTTATGTGAAGATATTTCCCTTTGCAAGTTAGACCACAAACCGCTCCAATTGTCTCATTGCAGATACTACAAAAAAAGAGTTTGACAAGTGCTCTATCAAAAGTGAAGTTCAAATCTGTGAGATGAATGCACATATCACAAAGAAGTTTGTCAGAATACTTCTGTGTACTTTATATGTGACGGTATATCTTCTTCCCCCATAGGCCTCAAAACGCTCCAAATGTCCACTTGCAGATTCTACAAATAGAGTGTTTTGAAACTGCTCAATCAAAAGGAAGGTTCAACTCTGTGATATTAATGCACATATCACAAAGAAGTTTGTCAGAATGCTTCTGTCTACTTTTTATGTGAAGATATTTCCTTTTCCACCATAGGCCTCAAAGTGCTCCAAATTTCCACTTGCAGTTTCTACAAAAAGAGTGTTTCAAAGCTGCTCTATCAAAAGTAACGTTCAACTCTGTGAGATGAATGCGCACATCACAAAAACGTTTGTCAGAATATATCTATGTAGTTTTTATGAGAAGATATTTCTTTTTCCACCAGAAGCCTCAAAGCACTCCAAATGTCCACTTGCATATTCTACAAAAAGTGTGTTTCAAAACTGCTCAATCAAAAGTAAGGTTTAACTCTGTGACAGTAATGCAAACATCACAAAGATGTTTGTGAGAATGCTTCTGTCTAGTTTTTATATGAAGATATTTCCCTTTTCAAGACAGGCCTCAAAATGCTCAAAATGTCCCCATGCAGACACTACAAAAAGAGAGTTTCAAAACTGCTGTATCAAAAGTAAAGTTCAACTCTGTGAGAATAATGCACGTATCACAAAGGTGTTTGTTAGAATGCTTCTATCTAGTTTCTATGTGAAGATATTTCCTTTTTCACCATAGGCCACAAAGCGCTCCAAATGTCCATTTGCAGATTCTAAAAAAAGTGTGTTTCAAAACTGGTCAACCAAAAGAAAGCTTCAACTCTGTGAGATGAATGCAGAGAACAGAAAGAAGTTTCACAGAATGCTTCTGTGTAGTTTTTATATGAAGATATTTCCTTTTTCACCATAGGCCTCAAAGCACTCAAAGTGTCCATTGGCACATTCCACAAAAAGACTGTTTCAAACTGCTCAATCCAAAGAAAGTTCAATTCTGTGAGATGAATGCACAGATCAGAGAGAAGTTTCTCAGAATGCTTCAGTGTAGTTTTTATGTGAAGATATTTCCATTTTCACCATTGGCCTCAAAGTGTTCCAAATGTCCACATGCAGATTCTACAAAAAGAGTGTTTAAAATCTGCTCAATGAAAAGAAAGGTTAAACTCTTAGAGAGGAATGCACACATAACAAGGAAGTTTGTCAGAATGCTTCTGTATAGTTTTTATGTGGAGATAGTTCCTTTTTCACCAAAGGCCTGAAAGCACTCCAAATATCCACTTGCAGATAATACTAGTAGAGTGTTTCAAAACTGCTCAATCAACAGAAATTTTCAACGCTGTGAGATGAATGCACAAATCAGAAAGAAATTTTGCAGAATGCTTCTGTATAGTTTTTATGTGGAAATATATCCTTTTTCACCATAGATGTCAAATCGATCCAGATCTCCACTTGCAGATTCTACAAAAAGAGTGTTTCAAAACTGCTCAATCAAAAGAAAGGTTAAACTCTGAGTGACGATTGCACACATAACAAGGAAGTTTGTCAGAATGCTACTGTGTAGTTTTAATGTGCAGATATTTCCTTTTTCACCATAATCCTGAATGCTCTCCAAATGTCCACTTGCAGATTCTACAAAAAGAGTGTTCCAAACTGCTCAATCAAAAGCAAGGTTCAACTCCATGAGATGAAAACACAGATCAGAAAAAAGTTTCATAGAATGCTTCTGTGTAATTTTCATGTGAAGATACTGCCTTTTTCACCATACGCCTCATGGTGCTCCAAATGTCCACTTGTTGATTCTACAAAAAGAGGCTTCAAAACTGCTCAATGAAAAGAAAGCTTAAAATCTCAGTGAGGAATGCACATATAACAAAGAAGTTTGTCAGAATACTTCTGTGTAGTTTTTATGGGGAGATATTTCCCTTTTCACCATAAGCCTCAAAACGCTCCAAATGTCCACTTACCGATTTCACAAAAAGAGTGTTTCAAAACTGCTCAATCAAAAGAAAGGTTCAAATCTGTGAGCTGAATGCACAGAATAGAAAGAAGTTTCACAGAATGCTTCTGTGTAGTTTTTATGTGAGGATATTTTCTTTTTCACCATAGGCCTTGAAGCGCTCCAAATGTCCACTTGCAGATTCTACAAAAAGAGTGTTTCAAAACTGCTCAATCATAGAAAAGTTCAACTCTGAGATGAATGCACAGATCAGAAAGAAGTTTTGCAGAATGTTTCTATGTAGTTTTAATGTGAAGATATTTCCTTTTTCACCGTAGTCCTCCAGGCGCTCCAAAGGTCTACTTGCAGATTCTGCAAAAAGAATGTTTCAAAACTGCTTAATCAAAAGAAAGGTTCAACTCTGTTAGATGAATGTACAGATCAGAAAGAAGTTTCACAGAATGGTTCTGTGCAGTATTTACGTGAAGATATTTCCTTTTTCACCATAGGCCTCAAAGCACTCCAAATGTCCACTTGGAGATTCCACAAAAAGAATGTTTCAAAACTGCTCAATCAAAAGAAATGTTCAACTATGTGAGGTAAATGCACACATCAGAATTAAGTTTTGCAGAATTCTTCTGTGTAATTTTTATGTGAAGATATTTCCTTTTTCACCATAGGCCACAAAGCACTCCAAATATCCACTTACAGATTGTACAAATAGAGTGTTTCAAAACTGCTCAATCAAAAGAAACGTTAAACTCTCCGTGAGAAATGTACACATAACAAGGAAGTTTGTCAGAATGCTTCTGTGTCTGTGTCGTTTTTGTGTGGAGATATTTCCTTTTTCACTACAGTCCTCAAAGTGCTCCAAATGTCCACTTGGAGATTCCACAAAAAGAGTGTTTCAAAACTGCTCAATCAAAAGAAATGTTCAACTATGTGAGGTGAATGCAAACATCAGAAATATGTTTTTCAGAATGCTTCTGTGTAATTTTTATGTGAAGATATTTCGTTTTTCACCGTAGGCCTCAAAGCGCTCCAAATGTCCACTTGCAGATTCTAAAAAAAGTGTGTTTCAAAACTGGTCAATCAAAAGAAAGCTTCAACTCTGTGAGATGAATGCACAGAACAGAAAGAAGTTTCACAGAATGCTTCTGTGAAGTTTTTATATGAAGATATTTCCTTTTTCACCATAGGCCTCAAAGCACTCAAAATGTCCATTGGCAGATTCCACAAAAAGAGTGTTTCAAGCTGCTCAATCAAAAGAAAGTTTCAACTCTGTGAGATGAATGCACAGATCAGAGAGAAGTTTTGCAGAATGCTTCTGTGTAGTTTTTATGTGAAGATATTTCCATTTTCACCATTGGCCTCAAAGCGCTCCAAATGTCCACATGCAGATGCTACAAAAAGAGTGTTTAAAATCTGCTCAATGAAAAGAAAAGTTAAACTCTTAGAGAGGAATGCACACATAACAAGGAAGTTTGTCAGAATGCTTCTGTGTAGTTTTTATGTGGAGATAGTTCCTTTTTTGCCAAAGACCTGAAAGCGCTCCAAATGTCCACTGGCAGATACTACAAGTAGAGTGTTTCAAAACTGCTCAATCAACAGAAATTTTCAACTCTGTGAGGTGAATGCACAAATCAGAAAAAATTTTGCAGAATGCTTCTGTATAGTTTTTATGTGGAAATAATTCCTTTTTCACCATAGGCCTCAAATCGATCCAAATCTCAACTTGCAGATTCTACAAAAGAGTGTTTCAAAACTGCTCAATCAAAAGACAGGTTAAACTCTGAGTGACGAATGCACACATAACAAGGAAGTTTGTCAGAATGCTTCTGAGTAGTTTTAATGTGCAGATAATTCCTTTTTCACCATTATCCTGAATGCTCTCCAAATGTCCACTTGCAGATTCTACAAAAAGAGTGTTTCAAACTGCTCAATAAAAAGCAAGGTTCAACTCTGTGAGATGAAAACACAGATCAGAAACAAGTTTTGCAGAATTCTTCTGTGTAGTTTTTATGTGAAGATACTGCCTTTTTCACCATAGGCCTCATGGCACTCCAATTGTCCACTTGTAGATTCTATAAAAAGAGGTTTCAAAACTGCTCAATCAAAAGAAAAGTTAAAATCTCAGTGAGGAATGCACACATAACAAGGAAGTTTGTCAGAATGCTTCTGTGTAGTTTTTATGTGGAGATATTTCCCTTTTCACCATAAGCCTCAAAGCACTCCAAATGTCCACTTACAGATTCCACAAAAAGAGTCTTTCAAAACTGCTCAATCGAAAGAAAGGTTCAAATCTGTGAGCTGAATGCACAGATCAGCAAGAAGTTTCACGGAAGGCTTCTGTGTAGTTTTTAGGTGAGGATATTTTCTTTTTCACAATAGGCCTTGAAGCGCTCCAAGTGTCCACTTTTAGATTCTACAAAAAGAGTGCTTCAAAACTGTTCAATCATAGAAAAGTTCAACTCTGAGATGAATGCACATATAAGAAAGAAGTTTTGCAGAATGTTTCCATGTAGTTTTAATGTGAAGATGTTTCCTTCTTCACCATAGTCCTCCAGGTGCTCAAAAAGTCCAATTGCAGATTCTGCAAAAAGAGTGTTTCAAAATTGCTTAATCAAAAGAAAGATTCAACTCTGTTAGATGAATTCACAGATCAGAAAGAAGTTTCACAGAATGGTTCTGTGTAGTTTTTACGTGAAGATATTTCCTTTTTCACCATAGGCCTCAAAGTGCTCCAAATGTCCACTTGCAGATTCTGCAAAAAGAGTGTTTCAAAACTGGTCAATCAAAAGAAAGCTTCAACTCTGTGAGACGAAAGCACAGAACAGAAAGAAGTTTCACAGAATGTTTCTGTGTAGTTTTTATATGAAGATATTTCCTTTTTCACCATAGGCCTCAAAGCACTCAAAGTGTCCATTGGCACATTCCACAAAAAGACTGTTTCAAACTGCTCAATCCAAAGAAAGTTCAACTCTGTGAGATGAATGCACAGATCAGAGAGAAGTTTTGCAGAATGCTTCTGTGTAGTTTTTATGTGAAGATATTTCCGTTTTCACCATTGGCCTCAAAGAGCTCCAGATGTCCACATGCAGATTCTACAAAAACAGTGTTTAAAATCTGCTCAATGAAAAGAAAGGTTAAACTATTAGAGAGGAATGCACAAATAACAAGGAAGTTTGTCAGAATGCTTCTGTGTAGTTTTAATGTGCAGATAATTCCTTTTTCACCATAATCCTCAATGCTCTCCAAATGTCCAGTTGCAGATTTTAGAAAAAGAGTGTTTCAAACTGCTGATTCAAAAACAGGGTTCAACTCCATGAGATGAAAACACAGATCAGAAAGAAGATTTGCAGAATGTTTCTGTGTAGTTTTTATGTGAAGATACTGCCTTTTTCACCATGGGCTGCTTGGCGCTCCAAATGTCCACTTGTAGATTCTTAAAAAAGAGGTTTCAAAACTGCTCAATCAAAAGAAAGGTTAAAATCTCAGTGAGGAATGCACACATAACAAGGAAGTTTTTCAGAATGCTTCTTTGTAGTTTTTATGTGGAAATATTTCCCTTTTCACCATAAGCGTCAAAGCGCTCCAAATGTCCACTTACAGATTCCACAAAAAGAGTGTTTCAAAACTGCTCAATCAAAAGAAAGGTTCAAGTCTGTGAAGTGAATGCACAGATCGGAAAGAAGTTTCGCAGAATGCTTCTCTGTAGTTTTTACGTGAAGACATTTCCTTTTTCACCATAGGCCTCAAAGCACTGCAAATAGTCCACTTGCAGAATGTACAAAAGAGTGTTTCAAAACTGCTCAATCAAAAGCAAGGTTAAACTCTGTTAGATGAATGCACAGATTGGAAAGAAGCTTTGCAGAATGTTTCTGTGTAGTTTTAATGTGAAGATATTTCCTTTTTCACCATAGTCCTCCAGGCACTCCAAAGGTCCACTTGCAGATTCTGCAAAAAGAGTGTTTCAAAACTGCTCAATGAAAAGAAAGGTTAAACTCTGAGTGAGAAATGCACACATAACAAGGAAGTTTGTCAGAATGCTTCTCTGTACTTTTTATGTGGAGATATTTCCTTTTTCACCAAACGCCTCAAATCGCTCCAAATGTCCACTTGCAGTTTCTACAAAAAGAGTATTTCAAAACTGCTCAACCAATAGAAAGGTTAAACTCTGAGTGAGGAATGCACACATAAGAAGGAAGTTTGTCAGAATGCTTCTGTGTGATTTTTATGTGGAGATACTTCCTTTTTCACCATTGTCCTCAAAGCACTCCAAATGAACGCTTGCAGATTCTATTAAAAGAGTGTTTCAAAACTGCTCAATCAAAGGAAGGTTCAATTCTGTGAGATGAATGCACAGAACAGAAAGAAGTTTTGCAAAATGCTTCTGTGTATTTTTTTTCTGAAGATATTTCCTTTTTCACCATAGGCCTCAAAGGGCTCCAAATGTCCACTTGCAGATTCTACAAAAAGAGTGTTTCAAAACTGCTCAAACAAAAGAAGGTTCAAATATGTGAGATGAATGCACAGATCAGAAAGGACTTTCACAGAATGCTTTTGTGTAGTTTTTATGTGAAGATATTTCCTTTTTCACCATAGGCCTCAAAGCGCTCAAAATCTCCACTTGCAGATCCTACTAAAAGATTGTTTCAAAACTGCTCAATCAAAAGAAAAGTTAAAATCTGAATGAGGAATGCACACATAAAAAGGAAGTTTGTCAGAATGCTTCTGTGTAGTTTTTATGTGGAGATATTTCCTTTTTCACCATACGCCTCAAAGTGCTCCAAATGTCCACTTGCAGATTCTACAAAAAGAGTGTTTCAACACTGCTCAATCAAAAGAAAGGTTTAACTCTTTTAGCTGAATGCACAGATCAGAAAGAAGTTTCATAGAATGCTTCTGTGTAGTTTTTATGTGACGATATTTTCTTTTTCACCACAGGACTCGAAGCGCTCCAAATGTCCCCTTGCAGATACTACAAAAAGAGTGTTTCAAAACTGCTCAATAAAAGGAAACGTTCAACTATGTGAGATGAATGCAGAGATCAGAGAGAAGTTTTGCAGAATGTTTCTGTGTAGTTTTTAGGTGAAGATATTTCCTTTTTCACTATTGGCCTCAAAGCGGACCAAATGTCCAATTGCAGATTCTACAAAAAGTGTGTTTCAAAACTGCTCAATCAAAAGAAAGTTTAAACTAAGTGAGATGAATGCAGAGATCAGAAAGAAGTTTCGCAGAATGCTTCTGTGTAATTTTTATGTGAAGATATTTCCTTTTTCAACATAGGCCTCAAATATCTCCAAATGTCCACATGCAGATTCTACAAAAAGAGGGTTTAAAATCTGCTCAATGAAAAGAAAGTTTAAACTCTTAGAGAGGAATGGGCAGATAACAAGGAAGTTTGTCAGAATGCCTCTGTGTAGTTTTATGTGGAGATAGTTCCTTTTTCACCATAGGCCAGAAAGCACTCCAAATGTCCACTTGCAGGTTCTACAAGTAGAGTGTGTCAAAACTGCACAACCAACAGAAAGTTTCAACTCTGTGAGATGAATGCACAGATCAGAAAGAAATTTTGCAGACTGCTTCTGTGTAGTTTTTATGCGGAGATATTTCCCTTTTCAAAAAACGCCTCAAAGCGCTCCAAATGTCCACTTGCAGATTCTACAAAAAGAGTGTTTCAAAACCACTTAATGAAAAGAAAGGTTCAACGCTGTAAGCTGAATGCACAGATAAGAAAGGAGTTTCTCAGAATGCTTCTGTGCAGCTTTTATGTGAAGATATTTTCTTTTCCACCAGTGGCCTCGAAGAGCTCCAAATGACCACTTGAGATTCTGCAAAACGAGTGTTTCAAAACTGCTTAATCAAAAGAAAGGTTCAACTCTGTGAGGTGAAAGCACAGATCAGAGAGAGGTTTTGCAGAATGTTTCTGTGTAGTTTTTAGGTGAAGATATATCCGTTTTCACCATAGGCCTCAAAGCGCACCAAATGCCCACTTGCAGATTCTACAAAA
The DNA here is from genome assembly GCF_009828535.3 of Hylobates moloch. Classification (NCBI taxonomy): domain Eukaryota; kingdom Metazoa; phylum Chordata; class Mammalia; order Primates; family Hylobatidae; genus Hylobates; species Hylobates moloch. The sequence goes on from NW_026652640.1 coordinate 13,354, forward strand.
AGTGTGTTTAAAAACTGCTCAATCAAAAGAAAGGTTCAACTCTGTGAGATGAAAGCACAGATCAGAAAGAAGTTTCACAGAATGCTTCTGTGTAGTTTTTGTGTGAAGATATTTCATTTTTCACCATAGGCCTCAAAGCGCTCCAAATGTCCACTTGCAAATTCTACAAAAAGAGTGTTTCAAAACTGCTCAATCAAAAGAAAGGTTAAACTCTGAGTGACGAAGTCACACATAACAATGAAGTTTGTCAGAATTCTTCTGTGTAGTTTTTATGTGGATATATTTCCTTTTTCACCATAGGTCTCAAAGCGCTCCAAATGTCCACTTGCAGATTCTACGAAAAGAGTGTTTCAAAACTGCTCAATCAAAAGAAAGGTTCAACTCTGTGAGATGAATGCACAGATCAGAAAGAAGTTTTGCAGAATGCTTCTGTGTAGTTTTTATGTGGAGATATTTCCTTTTTCACCATAGGCCTCAAATTGATCAAAATGACCACTTGCAGATTCTACAAAAAGAGTGCTTCAAAACTGCTCAATCAAAAGAAAGGTTAAACTCTGAGTGAGGAAGACATATATAACAAGGAAGTTTTTCAGAATGCTTCTGTGTATTTCTTATGTGGAGATATTTCCTTTTTCACAATATGCCTCAAAGCGCTCCAAATGTCCACTTGCACATTCTACAAAAAGATTGTTTCAAAACTGCTCAATCAAAAGAAAAGTTCAACTCTGTGAGCTGAATGCTCAGATCAGAAGGAAGTTTCCCAGAATGCTTCTGTGTAGTTTTTATGTGAAGACATTTTCTTTTTCACCATAGGCCTTGAAGCACTCAAAATGACCACTTGCAGATTCTACAAAAAGAGTGTTTCAAAACTGCTCAATCAAAAGACAGGTTAAATTCTGTGCGGTGAATGCATAGATCACAAAGAAGTTTTGCAGAATGCTTCTGTGTAGTTTTCATGTGAAGATATTTCCTTTTTCACCAGAGGCCTCAAAGCACTCAAAATGTCCACTTGCAGTTCCTACAGAGTGTTTCAAAACTTCTTAATCAAAAGAAAGGTTAAACTCTGAGTGAAGAATGCACACATAACAAGTTAGTTTGTCAGAATGCTTCTTTGTAGTTTTAATGAGCAGATAATTCCTTGTTCACCACAGGCCTCAATGCACTCCAAATGTCCACTTGCGTATTCTACAAAAAGAGTGTTTCAAACTGCTCAATCAAAAGCAAGGTTCAACTCTGTGAGATGAATGCACAGATAAAAGAGAAGTTTCACAGAATGATTTTTTGTAGTTTTTATGTGAAGCTATTTGCTTTTTCACCATAGGCCCCGAAGCGCTCCAAAAGTCCACTTGCAGTTACTACAAAAAGAGTGATTCAAAACAGCTCAATAATAAGAAATGTTCAACTCTGAGAGGTGACTGCATAGATCAGAGAGAAGTTTTACAGAATGCTTCTGTGTAATTTTTATGTGAATATATTTACCTTTTCACCATAGGCCTCAAAGCACACCAAATGTCCACTTGCAGATTCCACAAAAAGAGTGTCTCAGAACTGCTCAATCAAAGGAAATATTCAACTCTGTGAGATAAATGTACAGATCAGAAAGAAGTTTCACAGAATGCTTCTGTGTAGTTTTTAGGTAAAGATATTTCCTTTTTCACCATAGGCCTCAAAGCACCGCTAATGTCCACTTGAAGATTCTACAAAAGGAGTGTTTCAAAACTGCTCAATCAAAGAAAGGTTCAACTCTTTGAGATGAATGCACAGATCAGACAGAAATTTCTCAGAATGCTTCTGTTTACTTTTTATGTGAAGATATTTCCTTTTTCACCATAGGTCTCAAAGCGCTCCAAATATCTACTTGCAGATTCCACAAAACGAGTGTTTCAAAACAGCTCAATCAAAAATAAGGTTCAGTTCTGTGAGATGAATGCACAGATAAAAAAATTTTTCACAGAATTCTTCTGTGTAGTCTTTATGTAAAGATAATTCCTTTTTCACCATAGGCCTCAAAGCACTCCAAATGTCCTCTTGCAGATTCTACAAAAAGAGTGTTTCAAAACTGCTCAATCAAAAGAAAGGTTCAACTCTTTGAGCTCAATGCACGGGTCAGAGAGAAGTTTCCCAGAATGCTTCTGTGTACTTTTCATGTGAAGATATTTCCTTTTTCACCATAGGCCTCAAAGTGCTCCAAATGTCTACCTGCAGATTTCACAAAAAGAGTGTTTCAAAACAGCTCAATCAAAAAAAAGGTTCAACTCTGTGAGATGAATGCACAGATAAGAAAGAAGTTTCATAGAATGCTTCTATTTAGTTTTTAAGGGAAGATATTTCCTTTTTCACCGTAGGACTCAAAACGATCCAAATGTCCACTTGCAGATTCTACAAAAAGAGTGTTTCAAAACTGATCATTCAAAAGAAAAGTTCAACTATGAGAGATAAATGCATGCACCAGAAGGAAGTTTTGTAGAATTCTTCTGTGTAGTTTTTAGGTGAAGATATTTCCTTTTTCACCATTGGCCTCAAAGCGCTGAAAATGTTCACTTGCAGATTCCACAAAAAGTGTGTTTCAGAACTGCTCAATCTAAAGAAAGATTCAACTCTGTGAGAAGAATGCACAGATCAGAAAGAAGTTTCCCAGAATTCTTCTGGGTATTTTTTATGTGATGGTATTTCCTTTTTCACCATAGGACTCAAGGCGACACAAATATCCACTTGGCAGACACTACAAAAAGAGTGTTTCAAAACTGCTGAATCAAAAGAAAGGTTCTACTCTGTGAGATGAATGCACAGATCAGAAAGAAGTTTCACAGAATGCTTCTGTGTTGTTTTTATTTGAAGATATTCCTTTTTCACCATAGGCCTAAAAGTGCTCCACATGTCCACTTGCAGATTGCACAAAAACACTGTTTCAGTACTGCTCATCCCAAAGAAAGCTTCAACTCTGTGAGATGAATGCACTTTTCAGAAGGAAGTTTCGCAGAATGTTTCAGTGTAGTTTTCATATGAAGATATTACCTGTTTCACCATTGGCCACAAAGCCTTACAAATGTCCACTTGCAAATTCTACAAAAAGAGTGGTTCAAAACAACTCAATAAAAAGAAAGTTTCAACTCTGTGAGATGAAAGCACTGATCAGAAAGAAGTTTCGCAGAATGCTTCTGTGTAGTTTTTAAGTGAAGATATTTCCTTTCTCACCACAGGCCTCAGGGATCTCCAAATGTCCAATTGCAGATTCCACAAAAAAAGGGTTTCAAAACTGCTCAATCAAAAGAAAGGTTCAACTCTGTGAGATGAATGCACAGGTCAGAAAGAAGTTTTGCAGAATGCTTCAGTGTACTTTTTATGTGAAGATATTCCCTTTTTCACCATTGGCCTCAAAGCGCTCCAAATGTCCACTTGCAGATTCTATGAAAAGAGTGTTTCAAAAGAGCTCAATCAAAAAAAGTTCGACTCTGTGAGATGTATGCACAGATTCAGAAAGAAATTTCGCAGAATGCTTCTGTGTACTTTTTATCTGAAGATATTTCTTTTTTCACAATAGGCCTGAAAATGTTCCAAATATCCACATGCAGATTCCACAAAAAGAGTGTTTCAAAACTGCTCAATCAAAAGAAAGGTTCAACTCTATGAGGTGAATGCACAGATCAGAAAGAAGTTTTGCAGAATGCTTCTGTGTAGTTTTTATGTGAAGATATTTCCTTTTTCACCGTAGGCCTCAAAGCATACAAAATGTCCACCTCCAGATTCCACAAAAAGAGGGTTTCAAAAATGTTCAATCAAAAGAATGGTTCAACTTTGTGAGGCGAATCCACAGATCAGAAAGAAGTTTCGCAGAATGCTTCTGTGTAGTTTTTATGTGAAGATATTTCCTTTTTCACCATAGGCTTCAAAGCACTCCAAATGTTCACTTGCAGATACTTCAAAAAGACTCTTTCAAAACTGCTCAATCAAAATAAAGGTTCAACTCTGTGAGATGAATGCAGAGATAAGAAAGCAGTTTCTTAGAATGCTTTTTTGTAGTTATTATCTGAAGATATTTCCTTTTTCACAAAAGGTCTCAAAGGGCTCCAAATGTCCACTTGCAGATGCTACAAAAAGAGTGTTTCAAAACCGCTCAATCCAAACAAAGATTCAACTCTGTGAGATGAATGCACAGATCAGAGAGAAGTTTTGCAGAATGCCTCTGTGTAGTTTTTAGGTGAAGATATTTTCTTTTTCACACTAGGTCTCAAAGCGTTCCAAATGTCCACTTGCAGATTCTACAAAAAGAGTGTTTCAAATCTGCTCAATAAAAAGAAAGGTCAACTCTGCGAGATGAATGCACAGATCAGAAAGAAGTTTTGCAGAATGCTTCTGTGTAGTTTTTATGTGAAGATATTTTCTTTTTCACCATGGGCCTCAAAGCGTACAAAATGTCCACCTCCAGATTCTACAAAAAGAGTGTTTCAAAACTGTTCAATCAAAATTATGATTCAACTGTGTGTGATGAATGCACAGATCAGAAAGAAGTTTCACAGAATGCTTCTGTGTAGATTTTATGTGAAGATATTTCATTTTTCACCATGGGCCTCAAATCCCTCCAAATATCCAATTGCAGATTCCACAAACAGACGGTTTCAAATCTGCTTAATCAAAAGAAAGTTTCAACTCTGCGAGATGAATGCACAGATCAGAAAGAAGTTTCCACAATGCTTCTTTGTAGTTTTATGTGAAGATATTTCCTTTTTCACCGTAGGCCTCGAAGCACCCCAAAGGTCCATTCGCAGATTCTTTAAAAAGATTGTTTCAAATCTGGTCAATCAAAAGAAATGTTCAACTCTGTGAGATGAATGCACCGATCACAATGAAGTTTCACAGAATGCTTCTGTGTAGTTTTTATGGGAAGATATTTCTTTTTTCACCATATGCCTCAAAGCGCTCCAAATATCCTCTTGGCAGATAGTACAAAAAGAGTGTTTTAAAACTACAGAATCAAAAGGAAGTTTCAACTCTGTGAGATGAATGAACAGATCAGAAAGAAGTTTCACAGTATGCTTCTGTGTAGCTTTTATGTGAAAATATTTCCTTTTTTAACCATAGGCCTCAAAGGGCTCCAAATGTCCACTTGCAGATTCTTCAAAAAGAGTGTTTCAAAACTGCTCAATCAAAAGAAATATTCTGCTCTGTGAGATGAATGCAGAGATAAGAAAGAAGTTTCTCAGAATGATTCTGTGTAGTTTTTATGTGAAGATATTCCCTTTTTCACCATAGGCCTCAATGTTCTCCAAATGTCCACTTGCAGATTCTACAAAAATAGTGTTTCAAAATTGCTCCATCAAAAAAGAGGTTCAAATCTGTGAGATGAATGCACAGATCAGAAAGAAGTTTCACAGAATGCTTCTGTGTTGTTTTTATGTGAAGATATTTCCTTTTTCACCATAAGCCTCAAAGCACTCCAAATGTCTACTTGCAGATCCTACAAAAAGACTGATTCAAAACTGCTCAATCAAAAGAAAGTTTCAACTCTGTGAGATGAATGCACAGATCAGAAAGTAGATTCCCAGAATGCTTCTGTGAAGTTTTTCGGTGAAGATATTACCTTTTTCAGCATAGTCCTCAACACGTTGCAAATGTCCACTTACAGATTCTGCAAAAAGACTGTTTGAAAACTGCTCAATCAAAAGAAAGGTTCAGCTCTGTGAGATGAATGCACAGATTGGAAAGAAGTTTCGCAGAATTCTTCTGTGTACTTTTTATGTGAAGATATTCCCTTTTCACAATAGGCCTCAAAACGTTCCAAATATCCATATGCAGATTCCACAAAAAGAGTGTTTGAAAACTGCTCAATCAAAAGAAAGGTTCAACCCTGTGAGGTGAATGCACAGATCAGAAAGAAATTTTGCAGAATGTTTCTGTGTAGTTTTTATGTGAAGATATTTCCTTTTTCACCATTGACCTCAAAGCGCTACAATTATCCACTTGTCAGATATAACAAAAAGGGTGTTTTAAAGCTGCTGAATCCAAAGGAAGGTTCAACTCTGTGAGATGAATGCACAGATCAGAAAGAAGTTTCAAGAAATGCTTCTGTGTAGTTTGTATGGGAACATATTTCCTTCTTCACCATAGGCCTCATATCGTTCCAAATATCCACTTGCAGATTCTACAAAAAGAGTGTTTCAAAACTGCTCAATCAAAAGAAAGGTTCAACTCTGTGAGACGAATGCACAGATCAGAAAGAAGTTTCACAGAATGCTTCTGTGTAGTTTTTATGTGAAGATATTTCCTTTTTCACCATCAGCCTCAAAGTGCTCCAAATGTCCTCTTGCAGATCCTACAAAATGAGTGTTTCAAAACTGCTCAATCAAAGGAAGGTTCAACCCTCTGAGATGAATGCACAGATCAGAAAGAATTTTCACAGAATGCTTCTGTGTACTTTTTATATGAAGATATTTCCTTTTTCACCATTGGCCTCAAAGCATTCCAAATGTCTACTCGCAAATTCCACAGAAAGAGTGTTTCAAAAGAGCACAATCAAAAAAAAGTTCTACCCTGTGAGATGAATGCACAGAACAGAAAGAAGTTTCACAGAATGCGTCACTGTAGTTTTTATCTGAAGATATTTCCTTTTTCACAATAGGCCTCAAAGCACTCCAAATATCCAGTGCAAATTCCAAAAAAAAATTTCGAAACTGCTCAATCAAAACAAAGGTTCAATTCTGTGAGATGAATGCACAGATCAGAAAGAAGTTTCCCAGAATTCTTCTGGGTATTTTTTATGGGATGACATTTTCTTTTTCACTACAGGACTCAAAGCGACACAAATTTCCACTTGGCAGATACTACCAGAAGAGTGTTTTAAAACTGCTCAATCAAAAGAAAGGTTCTACTAGGTGAGATGAACACACAGATCAGAAAGAAGTTTCTCAGAATGCTTCTGTGTAGTTTTTATTGGAAGATATTTCCTTTTTCACCGTAGGCCTCAAAGCACTGCAAAGGTCCAATAGCAGATTCCACAAAAAGAGTGTTTCAAAACTGCTCAATCAAAAGAAAGGTTCAAATCTGTGTGATGAATGCACAGATCAGAAAGAAGTTTCACAGAATGCTTCTGTGTTGTTTTTATTTGAAGACATTTCCTTTTTCACCATAAGCCTCAAAGTGCTCCAAATGTCTGCTTGCAGATCCTACAAAAAGCCTGATTCAAAACTGCTCAATCAAAAGAAAGCGTCAACTCTGTGAGATGAATGCACAGATCAGAAAGAAATTTCACAGAATGCTTCAATGAAGTATTTAGGTGAAGATATTTCCTTTTTCACTGTAGGCCTCAAAGCGAAGCAAATGTCCACCTCCAGATTCTAGAGAAAGAGGGTTTCACAACTGCTCAATCAAAAGAAAGGTTCAACTCTCTGAGATGAATGCACAGACCAGAAAGAAGTTTCGCAGAATGCTTCTGTGTAGTTTATGTGAAGATATTTCCTTTGTCACCATAGGCCTTGAAGCACTCCAAATGTCCACTTGCAGATCCTTCAAAAAGAGTGTTTCAAAACTGCCCAATCAAAGAAAGGTTCAACTCTTTGAGATGAATGCACAGATCAGAAAGAAGTTTCCCAGAATGCTTCTGTTTACTTTTTATGTGAAGATATTTCCTTTTTCACCATAGGCCTCAAAGCACTCCAAATGTCCACTTGCAGATTCTACAAAAAGCGTGTTTCAAACCTGCTCCATCAAATAAACGTTCAACTCTGTGAGAGGAATGCACAAATCAGAATGAAGTTTCCAAGAATGCTTCTGTGTTGTTTTTATGTGAAGATATTTCCTTTTTCACCATAAGCCTCAAAACGCTCCAAATATCCACGTTCTGATTCTTCAAAAAGAGAGTTTCAAAACTGCTCAATCTAAACAAAGTTTCAACTCTGTGAAATGAATGCACATATCAGAAAGAAGTTTTTCAGAATGCTTCTGTGTAGTTTTTATATGAAGATATTTCCTTTTACACCATAGGCCTCAAAGTGTATGACATGCCCACCTCCAGATTCAACAAAAAGAGTGTTTCAAACTGTTCAATCAAAATTAAGATTCAAGTCTGTGTGATGAATGCACAGATCTGAAAGTAGTTTCGCAGAATGCTTCTGTGTAGTTTTTATGTGAAGATATTTCATTTTTCACCATGGGTCTCAAGTCGCTCCAAATATCCACTTGCATATTCCACAAAAAGAGGGTTTCAGTACTGCTTAATCAAAAGAAAGGCTCAACTCTGTGAGATGAATGCACAGATCAGAAAGAAGTTTCACAGAATGCTTCTGTGAAGCTTTTATGTGAAGATATTTTCTTTTTCACCATAGGCCTCGAAGTGCTCTAAATGTCCACTTACAGTTTCTTCAAAAAGAGTGTTTCAAAACTTCTCAATCAAAAGAAAGGATCAACTCTGTGAGAGGAATGCACAGATCAGAAAGAAGTTTCGCAGAATGCTTCTGTGTAGTTTTTATGCAAAGATATTTCCTTTTTCACCGTAGGCCTCAAAGTGCTGCAAATGTCCACTTGCAGATTCCACAAAAAGAGTGTCTCAAAACTGCTCAATCAAAAGAAATATTCAACTCTGTGAGATAAATGTACAGATAAGAAAGAAGTTTCGCAGAATGCTTCTGTGTAGTTTTTAGGTAAAGATATTTCCTTTTTCACCATAGGCCTCAAAGCACCACTAATGTCCACTTGCAGATTCTACAAAAAGAGTGTTTCAAAACTGCTCAATCAAAAGAAAGGTTCAACTCTTTGAGATGAATGCACAGATCACAAAGAAGTTTCCCAGAATGCTTCTGTTTACTTTTTATGTGAAGATATTTCCTTTTTCACCATAGGTCTCAAAGTGCTCTAAATGTCTACTTGCAGATTCCACAAAAAGAGTGTTTCAAAACAGCTCAATCAAAAATAAGGTTCAGCTCTGTGAGATGAATGCACAGATCAAAAAATGTTTCACGGAATTCTTCTGTGTAGTTTTTATGTAAAGATGTTTCCTTTTTCACCATAGGACTCAAAGCGCTCCAAATGTCCTCTTGCAGATTATACAAAAAGAGTGTTTCAAAATTGCTCAATCAAAAGAAAGATTCAACTCTTTGAGCTGAATGCACAGGTTAGAAAGATGTTTCCCAGAATGCTTCTGTATACTTTTTATGTGAAGATATTTCCTTTTTCACCATAGGCCTCAAAGTGCTCCAAATGTCTACCTGCAGATTCCACAAAAAGTGTGTTTCAAAACAGCTCAATCAAAAAAAAGTTTCAACTCCTTGAGATGAATGCACAGATCTGAGAAATGTTCGCAGAATGCTTCTGTGTATTTTTTATGTGAAGATGTTTCCTTTTTGACAATTGGCCTCAAAGCACTCCAAAAAAATTGCAGATTATACAAAAAAGAATGTTTCAAAAATGCTCAATCAAAGGAAAGTTTCAACTCTGTGAGATGAATGCACAAATCACAAAGAAGTTTCTAAGAGTTCTTCTGTCTAGTTTTTATTTGAAAACATTTCCTTTTCCACTATAGGCCATGGATCTCTCCAAATATCCAATGGCAGATTCTACAAAAAGAGTGTTTCAAAACTGCTCAATCAAAAGAAAGGTTCAACTCTTTGAGCTAAATGCACAGGTCAGAATGAAGTTTCCCAGAATGCTTCTGTGTACTTTTTATGTGAGGATGTTTCCTTTTTCACCATAGGCCTCAACGTGCTCCAAATGTCTACCTGCAAATTCCACAAAAAGAGTGTTTCAAAACAGCTCAATCAAAAAAAAAGGTTCAACTGTGTGAGATGAATACACAGATCTCAGAAATTTTCGCAGAATGCTTCTGTGTATTTTTTATGTGAAGATATTTTCTTTTTGACCATTGGCCTCAAAGCACTCCAAAGAAATTGCAGATTACACAAAAAAGAATGTTTCAAAAATGCTCAATCAAAGGAAAGTTTCAACTCTGTGAGATGAATGCACAGATCACAAAGAAGTTTCTAAGAATTCTTCTCTCTAGTTTTTATTTGAAAACATTTCCTTTTCCACTATAGGTCGTGGATCTCTCCAAATATCCAATGGCAGATTCTACAAAAAGAGTATTTCAAAACTGCTCAATCAAAAGAAAGGTTAAAGTCTGAGTCAGGAATGCACACATAACAAGCAAGTTTGTCAGAATGCTTCTGTGTAGTTTTCATGTGGAGATATTTCCTTTTTCATCGTAGGCCTCAAAGCGAAGCAAATGTCCACCTCCAGTTTCTAGAGAAAGCGTGTTTCAAAACTGCTCAATCAAAAGAAAGGTTCAATTCTGTGAGACGAATGCATATATAGAAAAAATTTCCTCAAAATTCTTCTGTATAATTTTTATTTGAAGATATTTCCTTTTTCACTACAGGCTGCAGGGCTCTCCAAATATCCAGTGGCAGACTCTACAAAAAGAGGGTTTCAAAACTGCTCTATCAAAAGAAATGTTAAAGACTGAATGAGGAATACACCCATAACAAGGGAGTTTGTAAGAATGCTTCTGTGTATTTTTTATGTAAAGTTATTTCCTTTTTCACCGTAGGCCTCTAAGCGCTCCAAAAGTCTAGTTGCAGATTCTACAAAAAGACTGTTTCAAAACTGCTCAATCAAAAGAAAGGTTAAACTCTGAGTGAGGAATGCGCTCATAACAAGGTAGTTTGTCAGAATGCTTCTGTGTAGTTTTTATGTGGAGATATTTCCTTTTACACCATAGACCTCCAAGCGCTCAAAATGTCCACTTGCAGATTCTACAAAAAGAATATTTCAAAACTGCTCAATCAAAAGAAAGGTGAAAATCTGAGTGAGGAATAAACACATAACAAGGAAGTTTGTCAGAATGCTTCTGTGTAGTTTTTATGTGGAGATATTTCCTTTTTCACAATAGGCCTCAAAATGCTCCAAATATCCACTTGCAGATTCTTCAAAAAGAGTGTTTCAAAACTGCTCAATCAAAGAAAGGTTCAACTCTGTGAGATGGATGCACAGATCAGAAAGAAGATTCTGATAAAGATTCTGTGTAGTTTTCATGTGAAGATATTTCCTTTTTAACCATAGGCCTCAAAGCGCTCCAAATGTCCACTTGTAGATTCTACAAAAAGAGTGTTTCAAAACTGCTCTATCAAAAGAAACGTTCAACTCTGTGGGATGAATTCACAGATCACAGTTTTCTCAAAATTCTTGTCTAGTTTTTATTTGAACATATTTCCTTTTCCAGTATAAGCCGCAGAGCTCTCCAAATATCCAATTGCAGATTCAACAAAGAGAGTGTTTCAAAACCGCTCAAACAAAAGAAAGGTTCAACCCTGTGAGACAAATGCACAGATCACAAAGAAGTTTCTCAGAATTCTTCTGTCTAGTTTTTATTTCAAGATATTTCCTTTTCCACTATATGCCACAGAGCTCTCCAAACATCCAATGGCAGATTCTACAAAAACAGTGTTTCAAAATTGCTCAATAAAAAGAAAGGTTAAACTCTGAGTGAGGAATGCACACATAACAAGGAAGTTTGTCATGATGCATCTCTGTCGTTTTTATGTGGAGATATTTCCTTATCAGCATAGGCCTCAAACCACTCCAAATATCCACTTGCAGATTCTACAAAAAGAGTGGTTCAAAACTGCTCAATCAAAAGAAAGGTTCAACTCTGTGTGATGAATGCACAGATCAGAAAGAAGTTTTGCAGAATGCTTCTGTTTAGTTTTTATGTGAAGATATTTCCTTTTGCACCATAGGCCTCAAACCGCTCCACATGGCCACTTGCAGATTCTACAAAAAGAGTATTTCAAAACTGCTCAATAAAAGAAAGGTTCTACTCTGTGAGATGAATGCACAGATGAGAAAGAAGTTTCACAGAAAACTTCTGTGTAGTTTTTATGTGAAGATATTTCCTTTTCTCACAATAGGCCTCAAAGCGCTACAAATGTCCACTTGCAGATTCTACAAAAAGAGTGTTTAAAACTGCTCAATCAAAAGAAAGTTTCAACTCTCTGAGACGAATGCACAGATAACAAACAAGTTTCTCAGAATTCTTCCATCTAGTTTTTATTTGAAGGTATTTCCTTTTCTACAATAGGCCACAGAGCTCTCCAAATTTCCAATGGCAGTTTCTACAGAAAGAGTGTTTCAAAACTGCTCAATCAAAAGACAGGTTTAAAATCTGAGCGAGGAATGCACACATAACAATATAGTTTGTCAGAATGCTTCTGTGTTGTTTTTAAGTGGAGATAATACCTTTTTCACCATAGGACTGAAAGCACTCCAAATGGCCACTTGCAGATTCTAATAAAAGAGTTTCTCAAAACTGCTCAATAAAAAAAACATTCAATTTTGTGTGACAAATGCTCATATCAGAAAATAGTTTAGCAGAATGTTTCTGTGTAGTTTTTATGTGAAGATATTTCCTTTTTCACCTTAGCCCTCAATGGTCTCCAAATGTCCACTTGCAGATTCTACAAAAAGGGTGTTCCAAAACTGCTCAATCAAAAGAAAGATTGAAACCTATGACATGAATGCACAGATCACAACAAAGTTTCTCAGAATTCTTCTGTCAACTTTTACTTGTAGATATTTCCTTTTATACTATAGGCCACAGAGTTCTCCCAATATCCAATGGCAGATTCTACAAAAAGAGTGTTTCAAACAGCTCAATCAAAAGAAAGTTTAAAATGTGAGTGAGGAATGCACACATAACAAGGAAGTTTGTCAGAATGCTTCTTTGTAGTTTTTATGTGGAGATATTTCCTTTTTCACCATAGGCCTGAAAGCGCTCCAAATCTTCACTTGCAGATTCTACAAAACGGGTGTTTCAAAACTGTTCAATCAAAAGAAAGATTCAACTCAGTGAGATGAATGCACAGATCAGAAATAAGTTTTGCAGAATACTTCTGTGTAGTTTTTATATGAAGATATTTCCTTTTTCATCAAAGCCTCAAAACGCTACAAATGTTCACTTGCAGATTCAGTAAAAAGAGTGTTTCAAAACTGCTCACTGAAAAGTAAGGTTCAACTCTGTGAGATAAATGCACAGAACACAAAGTAGTTTCTCAGAATTCTTCTGTCTAGTTTTTATTTGAAGATATTTCCTTCTCAACTATTCTACAGAGCTCTCCAAATATCCAATGGCAGATTATACAAAAAGAGTGTTTCAAAACTGCTCAATGAAAAGAAAGGTAAAACTCTGAGTGAGGAATGCACACATAAAAAGGAAGATTGTCAGAATGCTTCTGTGTAGTTTTTATGTGGAAATATTTCCTTTTTCACCATAGGCCTCAAAGCGCTCCAAATGTCCTCTTGCAGATTCTACAAAAAGAGTGTTTCAAAACCGCTCAATCAAAAGAAAGGTTCAACTCTGTGAGACGAATGCACAGATCACAAAGAAGTTTCTCAGAATTCTTCTGTCTAGTTTTTACTTGAAGATATTACCTATTCCACTATAGGCAGCAGAGCTCTCCAAATATCCAATGCCAGATTCTACAAAATGAGTGTTTCAAAACTGCTCAATCAAAAGCAAGGTTCAACTCTGTGAGATGAATGCAGAGATCAGAAAGAAGTTTCGCAGAATGCTTCTGTGTAGTTTTTATGTGAGGATATTTCCTTTTCACCATAGGCCTCAAAGCGCTTGAAATGTCCACTGGCAGATTATACAAAAAGAGTGTTTGAAAACTTCTCAATCAATAGAAATGTTCAACTCAGTGAGATGAATGAACGGATCAGAAAGAAGTTTCATAGAATGTTTGTGAGGAGTTTTATATGAAGATATTTCCTTTTTCACAAAAGCCTCAAAACACTACAAATGTCCACTTGCAGATTCAGCAAAAAGAGTGTTTCAAAACTGCTCAGTCAAAAGTAACGTTCAACTCTGTGAGGTGAATGTGCAGATCACAAATAAGTTTCTCAGAATTCTTCTGTCTAGTTTTTATTTGAAGATATTACCTTTTCAAATATAGGCAGCAGAGTTTTCCAAATATCCAATTGCAGATTCTACAAAAAGAGTGTTTCAAAACTGCTCAATGAAAAGAAAGGTTAAACTCTGATTGAGGAATGCACACATAACAGGGAAGTTTGCCAAATGCTTCTGTGTAGTTTTTATGTGGAGATATTTCCTTTTTCACCATAGGCCTCAAAGCGCTCCAAATGTCCACTTGCAGATTCTACACAAAGAGTGATTCAAAACTGCTCAATCAAAAGAAAGGTTCAACCCTGTGAGATGAATGCAGAGATCAGAAAGAAGTTTCGCAGAATGCTTCTGTGTAGTTTTTATGTGAGGATATTTCCTTTTCACCATAGGCCACACAGCACTCCAAATGTCCACTTGCAGATTGTTCAAAAAGAGTGTTTCAAAACTGAACAGTCAAAAGAAAGGTACAACTCTGTGAGATGAATGCACACATCAGAAAGAAGTTTCACAGAATGCTTCTTTGTAATTTTTATGTGAAGATGTTTCCTTTTCCAAGATGGCCGAATAGGAACAGCTCCGGTCTACAGCTCCCAGCCTGAGCGACACAGAAGACGGGTGATTTCTGCATTTCTGTTTGAGGTACCGGTTTCATCTCACTAGGGAGTGCCAAACAGTGGGTGCAGGACAGTTGGAGAAGTGCACTGTGCACAAGCCGAAGGAGGGCGAGGCATTGCCTCACTCGGGAAGCAAAAGGGGTCAGGGAGTTCCCTTTCCTAGTCATAGAAAGGGGTAACAGACGGCACCTGGAAAATCGGGTCAGTCCCACCCTAATACTGCTCTTTTCCAACAGGCCTGGAAAATGGCACACTTGGAGATTGTGTCCTGCACCTGGCTCAGAGGGTCCTATGCCCACAGAGTCTCCCTGATTGCTAGCACAGCAGTCTGAGATCAAACTGCAAGGCAGCAGCGAGGCTGGGGGAGGGGTGCCCGCAATTTCCCAGGCTTGCTTAGGTAAACAAAGCAGCCAGGAAGCTCGAACTGAGTGGAGTCCACCACAGCTCAAGGAGGCCTGCCTGCCTCTGTAGGCTCCACTTCTGGGGGCAGAGCACAGACAAACAAAAATTCAGCAGGAACCTCTGCAGACTTATATGTCCCTGTCTGACTGACAGCATTGAAGAGAGTAGTGGTTCTCCCAGCATGCAGCTGGAGATCTGAGAACAGACAGACTGCCTCCTAAAGTGGGTCCCTCACCCCCTAGCAGCCTAATTGGTAGGCACCACCTCTGTAGGGACAGACTGACACCTCACTCGGCCAGGTACTCCTCTGAGACAAAACTTACAGAGGAAGAATCAGACAGCAGAATTTGTGGTCTCATGAAAATATGCTGTTCTGCAGCTACTGCTGCTGACACCCAGCCAAACAGGGTCTGGAGCAGACCTCTAGAAAAGTCCAACAGACCTGCAGCTGAGGGTCCTGTCTGGTAGAAGGAAAACTAACAAAAAGAAAGGACATCCACACCAAAAACCCATCTGTACATCACCATCACCAAAGACCAAAACCAGATAAAACCACAAAGATGGGGAAAAACAGAGCAGAAAAACTGGAAACTCTAAAAAGCAGAGCACCTCTCCTCCTCCAAAGGAAAGCGGTTCCTCACCAGCAACGGAACAAAGCTGGATGGAGAATGACTTTGACGAGCTGAGAGAAGAAGGCTTCAGATGATCAAAGTACCCTGAGCTACGGGAGGAAATTCAAAACAATAACAAAGAAGTTAAAAACTTTGGAAAAAAATTAGACGAATGGATAACTAGAATAACCAATGGAGAGAAGGGCTTAAAGGAGTTGATGGAGCTGAAAGCCAAGTTTCAAGAACTACACGAGGATTGCAGAAGTCTCGGTAGCAGATGCAATCAACTGGAAGAAAGGGTATCACTGATGGAAGATGAAATGAATGAAACGAAGAGAGAAGGGAAGTTTAGAGAAAAAAGAATAAAAAGAAATGAACAAAGCCTCCAAGAAATTTGGGAGTTTGTGAAAAGACCAAACCTATGTCTGATTCGTGTACCTGAAAATCACAGGGAGAATGGAACCAAATTGGAAGACACTCTGCAAGATATTATCCAGGAGAACTTCCCCAATTTGGCAAGGCAGGCCAACACTCAGATTCAGGAAATACAGAGAATGCCACAAAGATATGCCTCCAGAAGAGCAACTCCAAGACACATAATTGTCAGATTCACCAAAGTTGAAATGAAGGAAAAATGTTAAGGGCAGCCAGAGAGAAAGGTCGGGTTACCCACAA
>NW_026652641.1:0-7671 GCF_009828535.3 Hylobates moloch
TGGGAAGGGCTCACACCCAGACATGGATAAACATGGGGTGTGGGCCCATTGATGTCAGTGCTGCTGGGCAGCCTGGATTGTTCAGGGGCCACATCTGGATATCAGCTCTTTCTGGACCAAATCAGAGAAACTACATATGAAACACATATGTTAATGTGCACAGATATCTGGTAAATTCTGGAAAAGGAGACTAATAAGGGGAGGTATTTTGTATCTGATTTGGTAATGCATTTGAAGCCACACTAGTGGATCAAGATGTCTCTGTCTCCAAGCTTTTTTTTTCTTTTTTTTTTTTGAGACGGAGTCTCGCTGTAGCCTGGGCTGGAGTGCAGTGGCGCAATCTCGGCTCACTGCAAGCTCCGCCTCCCGAGTTCACGCCATTCTCCTGCCTCAGCCTCCCGAGTAGCTGGGACTACAGGCGCCTGCCACCGTGCCCAGCTAATTTTTTGTATTTTTAGTAGAGACGGGGTGTCACCGTGGTC
Organism: Hylobates moloch; assembly: GCF_009828535.3. NCBI lineage: Eukaryota > Metazoa > Chordata > Mammalia > Primates > Hylobatidae > Hylobates > Hylobates moloch. Next base: position 483 of record NW_026652641.1, read on the forward strand.
TCGATCTCCTGACCTCGTGATCCACCCACCTCTGCCTCCCAAAGTGCTGGGATTACAGGCGAGAGCCACCGCGCCTGGCTTTTTTTTTTCTTAAGAGACAGGATGTTGGTCCTAATGTGGTGGCTCACACCTGTAATACCAGCACTTTGGGAATCCAAGGCAGGTAGATCACTTGATGTCAGGAGTTCGAGACCAGCCTGGCCAACATTGTGAAACCCCATCTCTACTAAAAATACAACAATTAGCTGGGTATGGTGGCGCATGCCTGTAATCTCAGCTACTCAAGAGGCTGCGGCAGGAGAATCACTTAAACCTGGGAGGTGGAGGTTACCGTATGCCAAAATTGTGCCACTGCACCCCAGCCGGGGAGACAGAGTGAGAGTCTGTCTCAAAGGAAAAGAGAGAGAGAAGGTATCACTCTGTGGCTTAGTTCTGGAGTACAATGGCACAATTCAGAGTTTACAGCAGCCTCAAACTCCTCGGCTCAACTAATCCCTACTTCAGCCTGCCAAAGAGCCTGAATGATAGGCATGGGTCACTGTATGTATGTATGTATTTATTTATTTATTTATTTAAAGATGGAGTCTCGCTCAGTCACCAAAGCTGGAGTGCAGTGGCACGATCTCAGCTCACTACAACCTCCGCCTGCCAGTTTCAAGCAATTCTTCTGCCTCAGCCTCCTGAGTTGCTGGGACTACAGGTATGCATCACCACACCCAGCTAATATTTGTATTTTTAGTTGAGATGGGGTTCCATCATGTTGGTTAGGCTGTTCTCAAACTCCTGACCTCGTGATCTGCCTGTCTTGGACTGCCTAAGTGCTGGGATTAAAGGCGTGTGCCACCGTGTCCGGCCTTATTTTTTATATTGTATTTTTATTTTGTTGTCATGGCTGGAGTTCATTGGTGCAATCATAGCTTACTATAGCCTTGATATGCTGGCCTCCAGTGATCCTCCCATCTTGGCCTCCCAAATTGCTGGCATTCCAGATGGGAGACAGCCAGCCTGGCTGGACTCTGCACCTTTTTGAGATGGAGTCTCGCTCTGTTGCCCAGGTTGGATTGCAGTGGCAGGATCTCAGCTCCCTGCCCCTCTGCCTTCTGGCTTCAAGCAATTCTTTTGCCTCAGCCTCCTGAGTATCTGCGATTGCAGGCATTTGATGCCACGCCTGGTTAATTATTTTGTATTTTTAGTAGAGATGGGGTTTCACCATATTGGTCAGGCTGGTCGAACCCCTGACCTTGTGATTCGTCCACCTTGGCCTCCCACAGTGCTGGGATTGCAGGCATGAGCCACCAGGCCTGGCCTGCTCCGATCTCATTTCTACAGCTCCCTCTTTTTCAGTGTTTTAAACACTTGTAGCTATGTGTTCACAATTATGTATATTTTGAACATATTTCTTTGATTTTCTGGGAGTGAGTAATTACATGTCTGGCATTGATGTCATCAGAAACTTAGATCATAAAAGAAGTTGCTTTTGCTCAGGTATATAAAAGACAGTCCTGGAACTTTGCTTTTTTCTTGTTTCTTTGTGAGATAGAGTGTCACTCTGTCACCCTGGCTGGAATGCAGTGGCACAATCTTGGATCACTGCAGCTTCTGCCTCCCATGTGCAAGTGATCTTCTTGCATCAGCCTTCCAAGTAGCTCGGACCACAGAGGTGTGCCACGACACCTGGCTAAATTTTGTATTTTTGGTAGAGATGGGGTTTCACCATGTTGCCCAGGATGGTCTCAAACTTCTGGGCTCAAATGACCTGCCTGCCTCAACTTCCCAAAGTGCTGGGATTACTGGGCTGAGCCACCACTCCCAGATTGTCTTGGAATTTTCTAGAGGAGGAAAACCAAGGCAGCCTATTGGGCCTTCCAGGCCATCAGATGGGAATCAGCCACACCTCCTTTCTACTCACCTCAGAGCTTCTCAGAATAACTTGGTGAAATGTCACCCACTGTGAGCCTCAGTGAGCCCATCTGTAACATAGAGGTGAGGAATAAGACCAGAAAGGCTCAGTCAGAGTGACACTGACCCCTGAAATGACTGACAAAATACAGTGTGTGGCTTTTCTTCTCGAGAGTATAGTGCTCAGTTTGTTTGTTTGTTTTTGAGACTGAGTCTCTCTCTGTGGCCCAGGCTGGAGTGCAGTGGCGCGATCTCGGCTCACTGCAACCTCCACCTCCCAGGTTCAAGTGATTCTCCTGCCTCAGCCTCTCGAGTACCTGGGATCAGAGTTGGCTTTCAATATTCGTTTTGGTTGTGGGAGGAAAATGTTCGAAGACCTTGTCCCTACGGATCTGTGCCCCCAGGACCTCTCTGACCTCAGCTCCTACCTGTGCCCTCCTTTCTTCCACTGCTCCACCCACACGGGCTGCTTTCCTCTTCCTGGGGCTGAGATTGCTCCTGTCTCAGGGCCTTCGCTTGAGCTGTCCCTCTGCCTAGGACTCTCTGTCCCCTCAGCCAGCCCCCCATTTGACACTGCAGCTGTGAACCGAGGACTTCTCAGACAGATCTAAGTTAATTTAGAAAGTTTATTTTGCCAAGGTTGAGGACACACCCATGGCACAGCCTCAGGAAGTCCTGGCCGACATGTGCCCAAGGTGGATAGGGCACAGCTTAATTTTGTACATTTTTAGGGAGACATGAGATATCAATCAATACATGTTAAGATGAACATTGGTTTGGTCTGGGAAGGTGGGACAACTTTAAACAAAGCCAGGGAGACTTGAAGCAGGGAGGGGGCTTCCAGGTCACAGATAAGTGAGGCACAAATGGTTGCAATCTTTGAGGTTTTTTTGTTTTGTTTTGTTTTTCTTTTGAGATGAAGTCTCTCTCTGTGGCCCACGCTGGAGTGCAGTGGAAGGATCTTGGCTCACTCCAACCTCTGCCTCCTGCATTCAAGTGATTCTCCTGCCTCAGCTTCCCAAGTAGCTGGGACTACAGGTGCACACCACTATGGTCAGATAATTTTTGCATTTTTAGTAGAGATGGGCTTTCACCATATTGGCCGGGCTGGTCTCGATCCCTTCACCCCAAGAGATCTGCCTGCCTTGGCCTCCCAAAGTGCTGGGATTACAGTCCTGAGCCACTATGCTGGGTCCTTCTTTTGAGTTTCTGATTAGCGTTGCCAAAGGAGATACGCATGTATGTCAGGGAGCAGAGCAGTGACTTTGAATAGAAGGCGAGTCTGGTTTCCTAAGCAGTTCCTAGCTTGACTTTTCCCTTTTGCTTAGTGATTTGGGGGCCCCAAATTTATTTTCCTTTCACACAGCCCAACCCTCACACCACCTCTGGTCTATCTTGCCTGTTCTGTGTGATTATTTTTGTGCCTTTGCCATCCACTGTCTGGATCCTGGTGAGAACAAGGCCCCAAGGGGAGGGCAGAGCCAGAACATGGGGCTGTGCTGGACTCGCCCCCTCTGAGTGGAGCTCAACCCTGGCTTCACATTAGAGTCTAGAGGCATTTTGCAAATAGAGCTTTTGTGCTGCTTTAGCAGGGATTCTTATTCTGATGGGATGGAACCCACCCTCAGTAACACCTGCAGTGGTGCAGGTGCTTGTCATCTGTGTGCAGCATTGAGCATTGAAGCTCTGTGTCCTCCATTTCTGAGGGCTGAGCTCAGCCTGTGATCCACAGAGAGGTGAGGGGCTGTCCTCCGGATGGGGATTGATGAGGGATGAGTCTGTGCCCTGAAGGGGAGATCAATCCAGCCCAGCTCCCCACTGCTGCCTCGTGTGCGGGGGCTTTTCTAGGAGAGGAATGAGATCTGAAGACCAGGGTCAAATATACACTTGTAGGTCTTCCTGTGGTAGTTTCTTATCTCTGAATGATCTCTGGTGCAGTGGGCAGCAGAGGACCATCTTTCTACAGGGTGAGGTCTCCCCTGTTTGTTTTTGCCCAAGTAAGGGAGTGAGTCATTTCTAACATGAAATCTCGTCTTTTTTTTTTTTTTGTGGGGAAAAGAAAGATTAGAATGTTACTGTGTCTTCGTAGAAAAGGGAGACATAAGAAACTCCATTTTGATCTGTACTAAGAAAAATTGTTCTGCTTTGAGATGCTATTAATCTGTAACTTTAGCCCCAACCCTGTTCTCAGAGAAACATGTGCTGTATTGAATCAAGGTTTAATGGATTTAGGGCTGTGTAGGATGTGCCTTGTTAACAATATGTTTGCAGGGAGTATGCTTGGTAAAAGTCATCGCCATTCTCCATTCTCAGTTAACCAGGGACACAATGCACTGCGGAAAGCCACAGAGACCTCTGCCTGAGAAAGCCTGGGTATTACCCAAGTCTCCCCGCACTGAGACAGCCTGAGATATGGCCTTGTGGAAAAGGAAGGACCTTATATCCCCCAGCCTGACACCCTTGAAGGGTCTGTGCTGAGGAGGAGGAGTGAAAGAGGGAGGCCTCTTTGCAGTTGAGATAAGAAGACTTCTGTCTCCTGCTCGTCCTGGGAATGGAATGTCTTGGTGTAAAGTTGACCATTGGTTCTATTCTGCGATAGGAGAAAACCGCCCTATGGCTGGAGGTGAGATATTCTGGCAGCAATACTGCTCTGTGACTCTGCTACACTGAAATGCTTGTGTAAAGTGAAACATAAATCTTGCCTATGTGCACACCCAGTGAAGGGCGCCAGCCCCTCCACACCTGTGGGTATTTCTTGTCAGGTGGGATGAGAGACTGAGAAAAGAAATAAGACACAGAGACAAAGTATAGAGAAAGAACAGTGGGCCCAGGGGACCGGCGCTCAGCATAGGGAGTACCCACATCGGCGCCAGCTTCTGAGTTCCCTCAGTATTTATTGATCATTATTTTTACTATCTTAGTGAGGGGAGTGTAGCAGGGCAACAGGTGGGGAGAGGTCAGCAGGAAAACATGTGAGCAAAGGAATCTGTGTCATGAATAAGTTCAAGGAAAGGTACTGTGTCTGGATGTGCACATAGGGTAGATTTATGTTTCTCTTCACCCAAACATTTCAGTGTAGGAAAGAGTAACAGAGCAGTATTGCTGCCAGCATATCTCGCCTCCACCCACCGGGCTCTTTTCTCCTATCTCAGAATAGAACCAATGGGAATGGTCAGCTTTAGGGGAGACATTCCATTCCCAGGGAGGAGCAGGAGACAGAAGCCTTCCTCTTTTCTCAACTGCAAAGAGGCCTCCCTCTTACTCCTCCTCCTCAGCACAGACCATTTACCGGTGTCGGGCTAGGGGATGGTAAGGTCTTTCCTTTCCCACGAGGCCATATCTCAGGCTGTCTCAGTGGGGGGAAACCTGGACAATACCCAGGCTTTCTTGGGCAGAGGTCCCTGTGGCTTTCTGCAGTGCATTGTGTCCCTGGTTAATTGAGATTGGAGAATGGCGACGACTTTTACCAAGCATACTGCCTGCAAACATATTGTTAACAAGGCACATCCTGGCCAAGCATGGTGACTCAAGCCTGTAATCCCAGCTCTTTGGGAGGCCGAGGCAGGCGGATCACAATGTCAGGAGTTTGAGACCAGTCTGACCAACATGGTGAAACCGCGTTTCTACTAAAAATACAAAAATTAGCTGGGCGTGGTGGTGGGCGCCTGTAATTCCAGCTACTCGTGAGTCTGAGGCAGGAGAATCGCTTGAACCTAGGTGGCAGAGGTTGCAGTGAGCCGAGATCATGCCACTGCACTACAGCCTCAGTAACAAAATGATACTCTCCCTTGGAAAAAACAAAACAAAACAAGGCACATCCTGCACTGCCCTAAATCCATTAAACTTCGATTCATTACAGCACATGTTTCTGTAGCACAGAGTTGGGGCTATAGTTACAGGTTAACAGCCTCTCAAAGCAGAAACAATTTTCCTTAGTACAGATCAAAATGGAGTTTCTTATGTCTTCCTTTTCTACATAGACACAGTAACAATCTGATCTCTCTTTCTTTTCCCCACAATCCAGGCACGGTACATTTCCTTAAACTTATTAATGATACAGATTCCTTTGCTTATATGTTTCCCTGCTGACATTCTCCTCACCATCACCCTGTTGCCCTGCCGCACTCCCCTTGCGAAGATAGTAAAAATAGTCATCAGTAAATACCGAGGGAACTCAGAGATCAGCTCCGGTGCAGCTCCTCGCATGCTAAGTGTGCTGGTCCCCTGGGCCCACTGTTTTTTCTCTGTAGTTTGTCTCTCTGTCTTATTTCTTTTCTCAGTCTCTCATCTCCACCTGACAAGAAATATCCGCAGGTGTGGAAGGGCAGGCCCCCTTCACTTTTCACATACAGGATTGATTTCTAAAGACTCGTGTTACATGAGGCAGAAGCTCAGAATGTTGTAAGAGGATGAGTTAGAGAAACACCATATTTATCAGACGAATTCAGGAGTCCTTTATTAGCTGGCGACCAAGAGACGGCTTAACGCTCAACATTCTCTCAGCCCTGAAGAAGGGGCTAGATTTTCTTTTATACCTTGGTCTAAGAAGGGGAGGGGATAGCCTAGCTGAAGCAATTTTACAGAAGCAGAATAGGCAAAAAGTAAAAAATTAATGGTTGCAGAGATAGTTACAGAAAAATAAACAGTTCCAGGCGCAGGGGCTTGAACTATCACTAAGAGATAAATGCAGCGGCTTTTAGGTACCTTCCACCGAGCACATTCCCAGGGGCTGCTGGTACAGCCTGCCTGAATATCTTATCAGCGGGTGCATTCCTGGATGTGCTTGGAGTCAGTTTGCGCTATTTATTCCCTTAAGGGGGATAAAGGGCGTTGCAAGTGAAGAAGCTAAAATGGAGTCTGTCCGGCTCTATCTGCTAGGAGAGTCACTTAGGTTAAAACAAGGTAGGGTAGCCGGGCGCGGTGGCTCACGCCTATAATCCCAGCACTTTGGGAGGCCAAGGCGGGCGGATCACGAGGTCAGGAGATTGAGAACATCCTGGCTAACACGGTGAAACCCCATCTCTACTAAAAAAATATATAAAACATTAGCCCGGCGTGGCGGCGGGCGCTTGTAGTCCCAGTTACTCGGGAGGCTGAGGCAGGAGAAGGGCGTGAACCCAGGAGGCAGAGGTTGCAGTGAGCGGAGATCGCACCACTGCACTCCAGCCTGGGCGACAGAGAGAGACTCCGTCTCAAAACCAAACAAAGAAACAAACAAACGGCCGGGCGCGGTGGCTCACGCTTGTAATCCCAGCACTTTGGGAGGCCGAGGCGGGCGGATCACGAGGTC
>NW_026652641.1:7704-11113 GCF_009828535.3 Hylobates moloch
GGGAGATCGAGACCACGGTGAAACCCCGTCTCTACTAAAAAATACAAAAAATTAGCCGGGCGCGGTGGCGGGCGCCTGTAGTCCCAGCTACTCGGAGAGGCTGAGGCAGGAGAATGGCGTGAACCCGGGAGGCGGAGCTTGCAGTGAGCCGAGATTGCGCCACTGCACTCCAGCCTGGGCGACAGAGCAAGACTCTGTATCAAAAAAAAAAAAAAAATTAAAAGAAACAAACAAACAAACAAGGTAGGGTATCACAAGAAGAGGAAAGAAAAGGAGCCAGGGCTGGCTCTTCCTCAGGTGAAGTGATACTCCTCGGTGGATTAATCTGTCTCTTTCCTTTTTGAAATGCCAGGTATTGACTTAAAAATGGCGGCGGCGATGACCTTCTGCCGGCTGCTGAACCGGTGCGGCGAGGCCGCGCGGAGTCTGCCCCTGGGCGCCAGGTGTTTCGGGGTGCGGGTCTCGCCGACCGGGGAGAAGGTCACGCACACTAGCCAGGTTTATGATGATAAAGACTACAGGAGAATTCGGTTTGTAGGTCGTCAGAAAGAGGTGAATGAAAACTTTGCCATTGATTTGATAGCAGAACAGCCCGTGAGTGAGGTGGAGACTCGGGTGATAGCGTGCGACGGCGGCGGGGGGGCTCTTGGCCACCCAAAAGTGTATATAAACTTGGACAAGGAAACAAAAACTGGCACGTGCGGTTACTGTCGGCTCCAGTTCAGACAGCATCACCACTAGAGCGTGTGGCACGCCCGGGGTCCCGCAGCGTCCTGGGAGCATTTCCACGGGGAAGCTGAGCGCGTGAAGCTCGCTGGTTCTGTGCGAAGGGTATTCCTGGTGTTGAATAAAGGGTGTTGCTGTCAAGGCTGAAAAAAAAAAAAAAAGAAATGCCAGGTATTGTAGTAGCCAGTCTTTTCTGAGTCTGAAGCGTCCTGCCTGACAGGCTCACTCACACTCACCCACGCCTTTTCTCAGTTCCTCTCATCTGCTCTGAGATTCCATCTCCTGTGACCCAGTGACAAGAACTTCTTAAGAGGCTCCACTGGGCATGGTCGTGGGAGGGGCTCACACCCAGACATGGATGGACACGGGGTGTGGGCCCCTTGGTGTTATTGCTGCTGGGCAGCCTGGATGGTTCAGGGGCCACATCTGGATGTCAGCTCTTTGTGGACCAGATCAGAGAAACAACATGTGAAATACATACGTTAGGCCGGGCGCGGTGGCTCACGCCTGTAATCCCAGCACTTTGGGAGGCCCAGGCGGGCGGATCACGAGGTCAGGAGATCGAGACCATCCTGGCTAACACGGTGAAACCCCGTCTCTACTAAAAATACAAAAAATTAGCCGGGCGAGGTGGCGGGCGCCTGTAGTCCCAGCTACTCGGAGAGGCTGAGGCAGGAGAATGGCGTGAACCCGGGAGGCGGAGCTTGCAGTGAGCCGAGATGGTGCCACTGCACCCCAGCCTGGGTGACAGAGCGAGACTCCGTCTCAAAAAAAAAAAAAAAAAATACATACGTTAATGTGCACAGATATCTGGTAAATTCTGAAAAAGGAGACCAATAAAGGGAGATAGTTTGTATCTGACTTGGTAATGCATTTGAAATCACTTTGGGGGAAGGGCCTGGTTAGACGGTGGGGGCGGGGCCTGGGGTGGGGCAAGAGGGAGGAGGCTGCTTGGAGGCCGCGCTGGACAGCGGGATGGGGCGGGGCCAGAGGCTTATCCTCGTTTGGGGGCGGGACCTGAAATGGAGTGTTGTTCTTAAGAGCAGGGCCTGTCGGCGATGGGTCAGGGCTCTCTCCTCAGCTGGGTCCATGATGTGACCTGCTGTCATGCTTGACCTCCAGGACTGGATCCCCCGGGTTCTGATTGGTGGATTGTTTCTGGTGTGCCGTGATATTACCCCTAATATCACAGGGATGCTTCCTGCCCGTTTTAAGTTAGCATTTCAAACAATCGAAGTTAAAACAACATATTGTAGTGGGCTAACTCTACTGAACGCTGAATCGTTTTTTCTCTGAAGTTGAAAATGGTTTTAATGCAAAGCGCCTTTTTTGAGCAGGTAGAGTCTCATGTCCTGCAGGCAGGGCGAGCTCCCCTCAGGCTGGGGCAGGACGGGGGACAGGGGCAGGGACCTCGGTAAAGGGGTGGAGTGGCGCTGCTTACAAAGGGGACTGACAATTAGAATGGCTTAGTAAACTAAGCAAGGTCCTGGGTTGTTTGAGTGGATAATGGAAATAGAAAGGTGACATGGAAAACTGCCTATTATACACAGAAGGTGGAGGAAAATTTCATATTCCATGGAAATAAAGCCAGAACTCGGAGCAGTGGGTCACACCTGTCATCCCAGCACTTTGAGAGGCCGAGGCGGGAGGATTGCTTGAGCCCAGGAGTGTGTGATCAGCCAGGGCATAATAGTGAGACCTCGTCTCTACTAAAAATAAAAGAAAAATCAGCCAGATATGATGGCGCACCCCTGTGTTCTCAGCTGCTCGGGGCACTGAGATGAAAACATCACTTGAAGCCGGGCACGGTGGCTCATGCCTGTAATCCCAGCACTTTGGGAGGCTGAAACGGGCAGATCACCTGAGGTCGGGAGTTCGAGACCAGCCTTACCAACAAGGAGAAACTCCGTCTGTACTAAAAACACAAAAAAATTAGCTGAGCATAGTGGCCCATGCTTGCAATCCCAGCTACTCGGGAAGCTGAGGCAGGAGAATTGCTTGAACTCGGCAGGCGGAGGTTTTGGTGAGCCAAGATCGAGCGATTACACTCCAGCCTGGGGAACAAAAGCGAAACTCCGTCTAAAAAAAAAAAAAAAAGAAAGAAAAAGAAAAGAAAAAGAAAAAAAAGAAAACATCACTTGAGTCAGGGAGTTGGACGCTGCACTGAGCTCTGATCTCGCCAGCACACTCCAACTTGGATGACAGAGCTAGACCCTGTCTCAAACAAACAAGCAAATAAGTGAGAGGCATAATTCCTCCTTCAAAAATAAAGGAAGAGATTTTCTTTCCTGTAGTCTCTTTTCTTAGGATATTTATTTAGAAAATGTGTAAATGAATTTTCTCTGTCTTCTGAAGCGGTATGTTTTTTGACACAGAGTTTCGCGCTTGTAGTCCACGCTGGAGTGGAATGGCGTGATCTCCGTTCACTGCAGCCTCCATCTCCCGGGTTCAAGCGATTCTCCTGCCTCAGCCTCCCGAGTAGCTGGGATTGCAGGCATGTGCCACCACGCCCGGTTAATTTCATATTTTTAGTAGAGAAGGGTTTTTCCGTGTTGGTCAGACTGGCCTCAAACTCCTGACCTCAGGCGATCCGCCCGCCTCTGCCTCCCAAAGTACTGGGATTACAGGTGTGAGCCACCGCACTCGACTAGAAGTGGAATTTTTTAGAAAAGAACGAAACTGT
>NW_026652641.1:11213-12145 GCF_009828535.3 Hylobates moloch
ACTTGGGAGCTCTGTTTGAAAGGGAAACAACAACAGAGATAGTACTTGTATCTCAGTAGGAAATTAAATTATTCAAACATCAAGTGATTCCAATTTAAAGCAATGGACATTTAAATAATTCTGAGCCTTGAGAGGAATATGGTCATGCAACCAGAGTCCAGTGGAATGCAGGCGCAACTTCTAAGAGTTTTTCTGTAAATAATTTGGAAAAGTGGCCTTGCACAGTGGTTCACGCCTGTCATCCCAGCACTTCGGGAGACTGAGGCTGGCAGATCACGAGGTCAGGAGATAGAGATCATACTGGCCAACATGGTGAAACCCCGTCCCTAATAAAAATACAAAAATTAGCTGGGCATGTTGGTGCATGCCTCTAGTACCATCTATTCTGGAGGCTGAGCCACGAGACTAGGGAATCGGAGGTTGCAGTGAGCCGAGATTGCGCCACTGCACTCCAGCCTGGCGACAGAGCAATACTTCATCTCAAAATAAATAAATAGCAATAAAAATAAAAAAAAATCAGGAAGACTAAGCAGCCCCAGCCATAAGACCTCCTCAGAGCATTGTGTATCAATCTATCACCAATCAAGTTGCTGCACCCTATGCACTGGTCTTGAATGAAAAATGTGATGATGGCCGGCCGCGGTGGCTCACGCCTGTAATCCCAGCACTTTGGGAGGCCGAGGCGGGTGGATCACGACGTCAGGAGATCGAGACCATCCTGGCTAATATGGTGAAACCCCGTCTCTACTAAAAATACAAAAAATTAGCTGGGCGAGGTGGCGGGCGCCTGTAGTCCCAGCTAGGCGGGAGGCTGAGGCAGGAGAATGGCGTGAACCCTAGGGGGCGGAGCCTGCAGTGAGCCGAGATCGCGCCACTGCACTCCAGCCTGGGTGAAAGAGCCAGACTCCTTCTCAAAAAAAAAAAAAAAAAAA
>NW_026652641.1:12245-13533 GCF_009828535.3 Hylobates moloch
ACTTAATCATGTATTTTAAATTTTATTATTTACTGCTGACGTCAGTTTCTGTTGGATTGTAGGAGCCTCATCAGAGAGGGCACCTGTCGCCATGTTGTAAAACTCACACTTGCCAAAAAGACATGGGTTAGGGTTTCTTCCCCTGCACGGGATGAAGCTAGTTAGCTGACACAGATGGTCACCTCCATTACCAAGTAGAGCCAGGATGAACTATGTGTGGGGAAAAGAAAGAGAGATCAGCCTGTTACTGTGTCTATATAGAAGGAAGTAGACATAAGCGACTCCATTTAGTTCTGTATTTGAGATGCTGTTAATCTGTGACCCTACCCCCAACCTTGTCCTTGCAAGAGACATGTGCTGTGGTGACTTAAGGTTAAAAGGATTTTGGGCGGTGCAGAATGTGCTTTGTTAAACAAGTGCCTAAAGGCTGCTTATGGTTAAAGGTCATCACCATTCTCTTAAATCTAGAGAAAAAGAAAAACATTTGTCTCCTGCCCGTCCCTGGGCGATGGAACATCTCCAGGTAAAACCCTTTGTGTGCTTTGTTTACTGAGTAAGGAGAAAACCGCCTTTAGGAATAAGGTGGGGCTTGCTGGAGCAATACTGCTAAAAGGTTTATGGAGATGTTCGCATATGCATCTCAAGGCACAGCATTTTCTTTTAAACTTATTGATGTTACAAAGATTTTTTGTTCATATGTCTTACTGCTGATTTCCTCCCTACAATGATCCTATTGTCCAGTCACTCCCTTATCTTTTTGATGGTAAAGATAATTATCAATAAATACTAAGGGAACTCAGAGGCCGGGGCTGCTGTGGGTCCTCTGTAAGCACAGCACCGGTCCCCTGGGCCCCGCTTTTCTTTCTCTACACTTTGTCTCTGTGTCTTATTCCTTTTCTCAAGTCTTTCGTCCCACCTAACGAGAAGCACCCACAGGTGTGGAGGGGCAGGCCACCCCTTCACTATGTGTGACCAAGGGTGTTGTCAAGTCCTCTTCCCTGAGGACTGATTAGTGTTTATCTTGAAAACATGTACTTAATGGGTTGTATAGAACACTGAAGTTTCTTTCTCTCTTTTCAACCTCTTAGCTGTTTGCCTCTATTTCCCATCACATTCTGGTCTAAGGCTTATTGATTTATTGATTTATTTGAGACGGAATCCCGTTCTGTCGCCCAGGCTGGAGTGCAGTGGTGCGATCTCGGCTCATTGCAAGCTCCGCCTTCAGGGTTCACGCCATTCTTCTGCCTCAGCCTCTCCGAGTAGCTGGGACTACAGGCGCCCGCCACCA